>NC_081552.1:215367845-215423351 GCF_963082655.1 Stomoxys calcitrans
GAATTTGAGCAACACTCACGAAAACAATGATAATGACATCGTAACAAATGACATCCGTAAGGCCACATGCCATACGACAACAACAAAAACGAAAATAACAACAAACAAACAATGCCTTCAAGGATGAGGAAGGAAGTGAAAGTCATATGTATGTATGTATGTATGTGTATAAAACTATTGCCAGACAGATATTTACCAACACGCACTCATGCACTAAGCTAGATTCCCAACAAATATTATTCCATGGGTCACGACGTGTACTACAAATCAACATCCGTTTCCGGCTATAACATCATCACTGTATAATCTCCAGTTCATTTCAATACAAGAAGCTGCTCTTTGATGTGGCAAAACTTTTGTTTTTTTTTCGCGTGTGAGTTTCTGCTACCTAGTTGTACAGTGGTTGCAATGGTGTATGGAAATATGGGGTCAAGTTTAGTTTTAACAAGTAAAAAGGTACATATGTAAACCACCTTACGTCAAAATCCGGTAAAAAAAGCATACCTTATGCCCCAAAGCAGCTATATCGAAATGTCTTCCGATTTGGACCAAATACTTATAAGTACAAGTCATTGTTCAAGTGTATATAACAAAATATTGGTTTTTTTGTAGCTATATCTAAAAATAAACCGATCTGAACCATTAACGACACGGATGTGAAAAAGCCTAACATAAGTCAGTGTCAAATTTCAGTGAAATCGGATTATAAATGTGCCAAGACTTTAAATCGAGATATAGGTCTATATGGCAGCTACATCCAAATCTGGACCTATCTGAGCCAAATTGGAGAAAAACGTCGAAGGGCTTAACTAAACTCATTGTCCCAAGTTTCGGCGAAGTCGGACATTAAATGCGCCTTTTATGGCCCAAAACCATAAATCGAGAGATCGGTCTATATGAAAGCTATATTCAAATCTGGACCGATCTAGACCAAATTAAAGAAAGAAGGATGTCGAAGGGCCTAACACAACTCACTGTCCCAAATTTCGGCGACATCGGACAATAAATGCGCTTTTTATAGGCCCAAAACCTTAAATCGAAAGATCGGTCTATATGGCAGGTTTATCCAAATATGGACCGATCTGTGCCATATTGCAGAAGTCTGTCGAGGGGCTTAATTTAACTCAATGTCTCAAATTTCAGCGACATCGGGCGATAAATGCGCCTTTTTTGGGCAAAACCTTAAATCGAGAGATTGGTCTATATGGCAGCTATATATAAAACTGGACCGATTTAGGCCAAATTGAGGAAGGATGCCGAAAGACCCAACACAACTCACTGTCCCAAATTTCGGCGACATCAGACAATAAATGCGCTTGTTATAGCCCCAAAACCTTAAATCGAGAGATTGGTCTACATGGCAGCTATATCCAAATCTGGACCGATCTGTGCCATATTGCAGAAGTATATCAAGGGGCTTAACTTAACTCACTGTCTTAAATTTCGGCGACATCGGACAACTAAATGCGCCTTTATGGGCCCAAAACATTAAGTCGAGAGTTTGGTCTCGACAAATTGAAGAAAAATGTCGAGAGGCCAAAGACAACTCACTGTCTCTAATTTCAGCAAAATCGGATAATAAATGTGGCTTTTATGGGCCTAAGACCCTAAATCGGAGGATCGGTCTATATGGCAGCTATATCTTAATCTAGACCGATCTGCGCAAAATTGTCGAGGGATATCGAAGAGCCTAACGCAACTCACTGTCCCAAATTTCATCAAAATCGGATAATAAATGTGGCTTTTATGGGCCAATGACCCCAAATCGGAGGATCGGTCTATATGGCAGCTTTATCCAAACCTGTACCGATCTGGGCCAAATTGACGAAGGATATCAAATGGCCCAACACAACTCACTGTCCCAAATTTCACCAAAATCGCATAATAAAGCGGGTTTTATGGGCCTAAGACCCTAATCGGTCTATATGGGGAATATATAAAGATATAGTCCGATATAGCCCATCTTCGAACTTAACCAGCTTATGGACAAAATGAATCTGTGCAAAGTTTCAGCTCAATATCTCTTTTTTTAAAGACTGTAGCGTGATTTCAACAGACAGACGGACGGACATGTCTAGATCGTCTTAGATGTCCACGCTAATCAAGAATATAAATATTTTATAGGGTCGGAAATAGATATTTCGATGTGTTGCAAACGGAATGACTTCATTTTGTCATACCCTCCTCCTTTGATGAGGGGTATAAAAAATATTTACGAAATTATAAGCAAATTCAAAAGGGTCAGAATTAAGCAGAACTGAGATTTAAATAAAACTAGCTGACCCGGGCCCGCTCCGCTGCGCTTTCTTTTACTTTACCTGGAACAAAAGTTTCATTGGAATATTTATTTTCGACAATTAAAGAGGTTTTAGTGAAATACTATGCTACGAAAATAGGATATCGCTTGACAAACAGTTTAACTATATAAGTGCCTTTATCTGAATCCCAAATGATCTTTATTGGTCTACGAATTTAATTTTGGATGTAAGATGTACTCCATTCTTAAAATACTTCATTTCAGCAAGATATTCTCATGATATCTGATTTAAGGGTAAACTTCCCCAAACCATATTGCCATTGGTTTTGCTCTACCCCCCAATACCTTTTATTTAAGCTCCGCACTGGCATGGACGATAAATATGCCCGATTTTGGGGTGTTTTGCGGTTTGGAAAATCCCCAAGCCGGGAAAAATTTTTCAGCAACGTGCTCTATTCCCATATATCTATATATCATTTATTTTAATCCCATTGGCTCTCTCATCTCATTTAAACTTCTTGTTGCAAAAGTCAGCAAATATGTCCGGTTTGGGGTATAGGCCCTAAAAACTATAAATATTTAGTTTCACTCTCTTTAAGACCCAAATTGTCTTGGTGAGCAAATACGTCCTATTTGGGGGTTGTTATGGTGGTGGGACGTCCCCTACACAGTTGGCTCCTAATGTTGATATCAGATACATGGTCTACTCCCGCATATCCTTAATTTGAGCCCATATTTCCATAGTCGGCAAAATGACCGGCTTGGGGGGTGTTTTGGGGGATGGGCGGCCACTCAGTGAGTTGGCCTTGAAAATATATATCGGATTCGTGTTCTACTCTAAAAACCCTCTTATTTGAGCCTCATATTGCAATAGTCAGCAAATATTTCCTATTTGGGTGGTGTTGTGGGGGTGGGGTGCTCCCATAGACACTTTTCTCGAATATTGATATCAGATTTGAGCTCTACTCCCAAATATCTTTCATTTGAGCCCCATATTGCTATGGTCGTAAATTTGTCCCCTTGGGGATGTTTTTGGGGAGAAGCGACCCCCTAAACATTTGGTCTCTTATTTGGATATCAGATTCGTATTCTACATTCAAATACCTTTTATTTAAGCCCCATATTGCCATGGTCAGTAAATAAGTCCTGTTTGGGGGGTGTTTTGGGAAAGGGATGGACCCCCAGAAACGTGGTCCCACATTTGGATATCAGATTCGTATTCTACTCACAAATACCTTTCATTTGAGTTCCATAATGCCATGGTTGGTAAATATGTGCGATTTAGGGGTGTTTTGGGGCTTGGGGTGGTCCCCCTAGCACTTGGTCCGACACTTGGATATCAGATACGTTTTCTTGTCCTAAATACCTTTCATTTGAGTCCCATATTGTCGTGATTAGTCTAAATATATGTTTGGTAGGTTTTATGGTGGGGCAGCCCCCCTAGGTACCCCATCCGAAATTTGGATACCAAAGTCTTATTTTTAGGGTTCTATATTAGAGCACACAAAATTTGGACTAAATCGCACCACCCATCTCCGAGATCTGGCGTTTTCAGCCGTTTCTGAGTCTATAAGGAACATACAAACAAACAAACCTACAAACAAACACAAATTGGTGAGAAACAACTATGGAATCTTTAAAGGAAGAACTTGTATGAGATGACCCTGAATTCTACATATCGGATGATAGAAATATATGCGAACTATTTCTAAATCCGAACCGAAATGAATACATTTGTACATATATATGTAGAGGCTCTGTTCAAGGTCCATTAGGTCTCATTAGGCATTTCTGGCGGAATTTTTAAGTCGCACCATTCACATGTTTGTTGCGGGTAAGATAGCGGCTCGGCCACTGCTCCATTCGGAAGGCCATGAATGCAGGAAGTATGCTGAGCAGGGTCACAGACAAACTCGCCAAGATCGATATGGGAGAGGATGTTTGAATTTGCTTTCCCAGAAGAAAGGAGTTAGAGACGGATGTTGTGTTTAAGTTCGGTAGAACGCGGTCTTCACTGACGACTCCAGGATGGAGTTATGGATGAAACTGGTGGTTTACTCGAAGACACTCGTCGGACCTTGATTTCTTGAGCCTCTAGAGGGCGCAACTATTATCCGATTTGGCTGATATTTTGCACCAAGTGTTTTATTTTGGCTTTCAAAAAGTCCAAATGATTCAGGTATGGTCCAAATGGGTTCATAACCTGAAATAGCTCCCACATAAACCCGTCTCGAATCTTGACTTCTGCAGCCGCTAGAGGGTGCAACTATTATTCGATTTGACTGAGAATTTGCATAAAGTATTTCAATTTGACCACAAACAACTGTGTCAAGTATGGTTCAAATCGGTTCAAAACCTGATATAGCTCCCATATAAACCGATTTCGGATTATGACTACTTGAGCCGCTAGAGGCCGCAATTATTATCCGATTTGGTTGAATTTTGCATAAAGTGTTTTGATTTGACCACCAACAACTGTGTCAAGCATGGTCCAAATCGGTTCACAACCTGATATAGCTCCAATATAAACCGATCTTCCGATCATACTTCTTGAGAGCCATTGTTATGAGATTTGGCTGTCATTCTCCACAACGACTTCTTGTATGATCTTTAACATACGTGTTTAATATGGCCAGAATCGGCCCCTAACCTGATAAAGCTCCCATATAAACTGAACTCCAACCTTGATCTTGGAGTAAAATAACTATTTGAAGTCCCAATTTTATTACTCGAGCCACTATAGGGCGCAATTCTTATCCGATTTGGCTGAAAAATTCCACAATGAATACTACTTTGGTCTCCAACAGCCAAGCCAAGTATGGCCCCAATCGGTTCATAACTTGGTACAGCTGAAATAGGATTTCAATTCTTATCCATTATCCTTTGTTTGGCCTTGCTAACCCTCCACCGTAGGATGAAGTAAACTAAGTTCGTGATTCTGTTTGTAACTCCTCCAAATATTCGTCGAAAATCCTATAAGGTATTTATATTCTTGACCGTCATGATATATTAAGTCGATCTAGCCATGTCCGTCCGCCCATCCGTTCGTCCGTATGGTTTAAATCAGTCCATAACCTGATATAGCTGCCATATAAACCGATCTGGGGTCTTGACTTCTTGAACTACTAGAGGGCGCACCTCTTATCCGATTTGGCTGAAATTAGCATGAAGTATTTTGTTATGAATTCCAACAACTGCAATAAATATGGTTAAAATCGATACATAACCTGATATAGCTGCCATACAAACTGATCTTGGATCTTGACTTCTTCAGCCTCTAGAATGTTCAATTATTATCCAATTTGGCTGAAATTTTGCACAACGGTTTCTCCCACGAACTTCATCATGCGTGTCAGATATGGTCTGATTCGGTCTATAGCCTGATACAGCTCCCTTAAGGTGCGCAGTTCCTGTTCGAATTGGCTGAAATTTCACATAACGACTTCTGACTATGGCCTCCAACATTCAATGCAATTATGGTCGGAATCGGACGATAACTATAGCTCTGATAGCATAGCAATTATTTTCTTTTATCCTTCTTTGCCTTAAAAGAGATGGCGGGAAAAGAACTCTACAAATGCGATCCATGTTGAAAAGTTTAAAAGATTCGGTCCGGCCGAACTTCGCACGCTTTTACTTGTACTTCATTTTATACACTCCATCACACAGTGTTGCCAAATCGAAAAATGTTGGAATTAATTCTGGACCTTTGAACGGATATCTTGACGAAACCTTACACAGTCAATATTTAGTTATTTTCCAATAAGAATGGAAAATGGACCCTGTGAGTCCCGAAGCTGATTCTTGGGTTTTGAATTTTGGTCATCTTGAGCGTGTCAAATTTTTAATTGCTTGCCAAACAGTAATTTATGAAACGATCGCACTATGGAGGAAATGACCGATTTAGCGCCCCGAAGCTTAGGATAATTATATTATAAAAAAAATAGGTTATGGGGTATATTCATTTGGCCATTTCGTTTGCAACATATCGAAACGTCCGATTCCGACCCTGTAAAGAATATATATTTCAGATCGTCGAAAGATTGTAAGGCGATTTAACGATGTCCGTGTATCCACCAGTTGAATCACGCCACAGTCTTTAAAAATTGAGACCGATTTTCCAATATAGGGTATTAATCCCGCAAAAATCGGATTTGTTGCCCGATTTCGTTGAAACTGTATCTTGTTTCAGACTTCTCGGGACCTGCATCAAATTTGATACAGATCAGCCCCGATTTGTATGTTACTATTGATGTGCTAGTGGAGTTGTTAAAAAAGAATGGCTAATTTATTCAAGCTGGTGGATATCCAAAACCTTTTTATACCCACCACCATAGGATTGGGGTATACTAATCTAGTCATTCAGTTTGTAACACCTCGAAATATTCGTCCAAGATCCCATATAGTATATATATTCTTGATCGTCTCGACGTTCTGAGTCGATCTAGCCATGTCCGTCCGTCCGTCTGTCGAGATCACGATAGCGGTCGAACGCGTAATGTAAGCCGCATGAAATTTTGCACATATACTCAATATTGATGGAGACCACGAAAGCGCAGAGGTTAGCATGTCCGCCTATGACGCTGAACGCTCGAATCCTGGCGAGATTATCAGAAAAACTGTTTCAGCGGTGGTTTTTCCCTCCTAATGATGGCAACATTTGTAAGGTACTACGCCATGTAGAATTTCTCTTCAAAGAGGTCTCGCACTGTGGCTCGCCGTTCGGATTCGGCTATAAAAAGGAGGCCCCTTATCATTGAGCTTAAAACTTGAATCGGACAGCACTCATTGCTATGTGAGAAATTTGCCCCTGTTCCTTAGTGGAATGTTCATGGGCAAAATGTGCATTTGTACTTAATATTGATGTATGTTGTTGGTTATTACAAATGGGCCATATCGGTTCGTATTTAGATATAGCTCCCATATAAACCGATCACCCAATTAGACGTCTTGAGCCGCTGCACATAGTGTTCTGTTGTGACTTCCAACAACTATGTCGAGTACCGTCCAAATCGGTCAAGAATCTGATATAGCTCCTATATGAACCGATCTCCCGATTTGGCTTCTTGAGCCTCTGAAAGCCACAATGTGGCTGAAATTTTGCACGTGGTGTTTTGTTATGACTTCCAACAACTGTTCCAAGTACGGTTAAATGGGTCTATAACACCCATCCCATATAAACCGATCTCCCAATTTTAATTCTTCAGCCCTTACATGCCGTAATTTTTGTCCAATTTGGCTGAACATTTTCTCATAATGTTCCGTTGTGATTTTCAATAACTGTTCTAAGCAAGGATCAAATCGGTCAAGAACCTGATATAGCTCCCATATAAACCGATCTCCCGATTTGACTTCTCGAGCCCCTGGAAGCCTCAACTTTTATCCGATTTGGCTGAAATTTTGCATATACTGTTCTGTAATGACTTCCAACAACTGTGCCAAGTACGGTTTAAATCGGTCTATAGCTATAGCTCCCATATAAACCGATCTACCGATTTGACTTTTTGACCCCCTGGAAGCCGCAATTTTTGTCCGATTTGAGTGAAATATTGACCATAGAGTTCTGTTACGACTTTCAAAAAATGCGCCAAGTACGGTCCATATCCGCTATTACCAGATATAGCCAGCATATATTAGCAGAATCCATGGTGATGGGTTCCCAAGATTCGGCCCAGCCGAACTTACCACGCTTTTACTGTTTTTTTGGCACACACTTTCAGTAGACGCACATGTACAGTTTTCAATAGAAACAAACAAATATAACGCTTACAGTGGGCCAACAAAAATATAATTTTATTCACAGGCAGCATTCAGGTCGGGTTAACAAGTGGTTCATTTTATGACTTTAAACCTTTGCACTTCACTTTTTTGAAAAAATACGAGTACAACTTAATTTCATTCTTTATGTTATTTTTTTAAATGAAATTTTATTTAAATTCTTTGTATTTATTACATTCTTCATTATAAATATTGTAGATAAATTACGAATTTATATTTAACCATTTTACAATTTTCTTGCTCCTTTTTATTACACTTTCAGCTTTCATATGTTAAAAGCACATCAATGGCATCACTGGCTAAATACGATTGGCCCCCAACCCCCTTGCACAACTAATGAGATGAAATACATTCAATATGAAAGATAACCAAACTCTGCCATGCTCTCAGTTTTTGTGTTTCTTCCCTTTGGTTCGGTCGCGAAATAGCTGTGTCCCTTTTAAAGGGAAAATTATTAAGTTTAAACCAACGAAAATGTGATAAACTTTCTAAAAATCTGTAGTGCATCGTTTATATGCCAATATAATATAAAAAACTTTAGCAAAACTTCGCTTCAATTGAGTAAAAAAGTTTTCTCAAAAATTACTTTGACCGAACGGCAATTGATCGTGGTGTGTTACGTTTTTACATCTGACCAACTGTATATTGTTGTTGTTTGTGTTCAATGGTCTGTCGTGTGTTGGAGAACATTAGTGAAATCAAGAGAGACAGAGAGTGAGAGCGTGTGTGCAAAATGCAAAGATGGCAAAGAAAGAGGAAGAACAGAACAACAAAATCAAAATATGTAGGCAAAGCGTTGGAAAGGTTGGCACCTGTAGTATTGAATGTCATACAGGGGAAAATATTGAGTGGTAAGTTTTTTTTTTTTGGTTTTTAAGTAAGACACTTCATTTTTTGTATGGTGCGTCACACAACTTTATGACCGTTTTTTTACCATATATGGGCCTTTTTGTTTTTCTTTTTTCATTCGAAAGTATTCTCAAGTACCAAAATTCACTTTAAGTAGATTAACATTTTTTTTTTCCACTTCACACAAAAAAGTAAATATTTTAATCGAAAATTGCGTAAAAATATTGCTTTCGTCACGCAGGATTCACTACAACAAACTACCCCAAACTTTCGAAGATCTAGGGTGATTTCAACAAGCGGTTCATTTTATGCCCTTAAGCGCATGTGCTTTAGAAGTTGGAACCAAATAACTTTCATGCCGAAATTTTGTAGTGATCTGCAGAACGTTTCGAAAATATAGAAGCTCAATTTTTTTTTAAGCTAATTTACAAATACTCTTAATTTTTTTAATAAAATATTGTTCTACTTTTTTGAGTACTTAATATATGAGGTCGGCAGGCTTCGCTGCGCCTTCACTTACATCGAGGAAAAAATAAGTTTCCTATTCTTACGGCCTCATTCACAATACTTTATGAAGCCGTAAATAGGTTAATTTTACATTACTATAAAGGAAATATGTCAAATAAACCTATTTCAAATCAACATCAAATTTTGTTAATACCGCTGTAAGTCTATTAAAACTTTTGACAACATTTTAATTTTGCAGATTTGTTTCAAATTTCTTTATTCATTAGAAATTTTTTTTATATATTTCTGTTTCTATCTATGGCAAAGAAAGACTAATAAATTCCTTTAAAAAATTATTGTTAAGGCTCGCCTCAGGGTTGGAAAGTAAAAAAAAATAATACCGCAATCAACCGCAATTAAATTCCTATATATTGTCATTTTTCTTTATTCAGAAAACCGATAGGTTGACATTAACTTTGACCACTCTGCCCTCTCTTTGTTCGTGTTTGCGTTGCTATTCAGATCCAATTGCAAATAGCCAAAAGAGGGCGCTAAATTTAATGTTATTGCTATTCGCTTGAAGTGGCTTAACGCCTGTAACGTAGATCATCATGTGGTAATTGTCTTTAAATGACTATGAGACTACCTACTCATCATTTAGTCTAGAACTTATATATTTGCCAATCCATATATTTCGTAGCCACATTTGCTCAGATATTTTCATGACCACCTGTACCGCTGCGTGTCGGGGTTTGAAACCTGGACCTTAAGAATACATTTTGTGATGGTCATCCCCACACAATTGATGGCGACACTTCTCTGTATTTAAGCCATATATTACTTTTTAACAAGAAGTGTTGCCCAACGGCACATCGTTTTTGACTTGCTTAGGAAAAAATGACAGGCTAATGTGCCCGTTTAGGGGATTTTTTGAGGGTGGGACGACCCCCAACTACTTGAACCTCATTTTTTATGCCATATTCGTAATCTGCTATCGAATACTTTCCATTTGAGTTCCATATTGATATGGACGTCTAATATGTCTGTTTGGATGAGTTTTGGGAATGGGTTATTTGGATCCAATTTTGAATACCATACTCATATTCTACTCACCAATACCTTTCATTTGATACCCATATTGTCCCGACCGGTACATTTTGGTTTGAGGTGGTGTTTTTGAAGGGTCCGCCCACTTTCAATGTCAACAAATTATATAGCCTATTGCTCCTTCCAGACCATATTCGAAGACCGAAAAGTTTGTATCCCATTTGGGGTCGGGGCAACCCCTATTTATACCTAACTTTTGATATCAAATTTGTATTGTATTATCTAGATCGATCCAATTTCTGTGAAAACTTAAAAGAAATCGGTTTAGCCGTTTTTATACTCACCACCATAGGATGGGCAAATACTAACCTAGTCATTCCGTTTGTAACACCTCGAAATATTTGTCTAAGATCCCATAAAGTATATATATTCTTGATCGTCTAGACGTTCTAAGTCGAACTAGCCATCTCCGTCTGTCTGTCGAAATTACGCAGATAGCAGATACTTTATATTGATGTAAGTTGTTGAGGGTTGCAAATGGGCCATATCGGTTCAGATTTAGATGTAGCTCCCATATAAACCGATCTCCCAATTTGACTTCTTGATCCTCTGGAAGCCACAATTTTCGTCAGATTTGGCTGAAATTTTGCACATAGTGCTTTGTTATGACTTCCAACAATTGTGTCAAGTACCATCTAAATCGGTCTATAAACGGACATAGCTTCCATATAAACCGATCTCTCGATTTAATTTCTTAAGCCTTTACAATCCTCAATTTTTGTCCGATTTGGCTAAAATTGAGCATGTAGTGTACTGTTATGACATTCTATAACTGTGGCTAGTACGGTCCAAATCGGTCTATAATCTGATATAGCTCTCGAATAAACCGATCTCTCGTTTTGACATCTTGGGCCCTTACAAATTGTTATTTTTGTCCGATTTGTCTGAAATTTTGCATATATCGTTCTGTAAAGACTTCCAACAACTCTGCCTAATACGGTCCACATCGGTCAGTAACCTGATATAACTCCCATACAAACTGATTTGACTTCTTGAGTCCTTACAAGCCGCAATTTTTTTTTCGATTTAGTTAAAATTTTGCATGTAGTGTTCTGTTATGACTTCCAAAAACTGTGTCAAGTACGGTCCACAAAACCATAAAATTATGCCCTTCAACTAAATTTATTTTGTGTAAAATTTTAGTAAAATCCATGGTGGTGAATTCCCAAGATTCGGCCCGGCCGAACTTAGTACGCTTTCACTTGTTAGGTCTTATATGGAACAAACAAATTTGCAAACCCACAAACAAACAAACATACTTACAAACACAATTTAATTTTTATGTGTATATAGATTACATTCTTCATAATAAATATTGCAGAAAAATTACGAATTTATAATTATTATTGTTTTATCTTCTTGTTACCTTTTTATAACTTCAGCTTTTAACTATTAAAAGCACTGCAATGGCATCACTGGCTAAATACAATTGGCCCCGACCCCCTTTCCCACCTGATGAGGTGAAATACATTGAATAGGAAAGAGAACCCAACTCTTGCTTACCCTCAGTTTTTGTGTTCCTTCTTGTTTGTTCGGTCGCGAAATAGCTAGGTTCCATTGTAAAGTGAAAATCTTAAGCTTAAACCCACGAAAATGCGACAAACTTTCTAAAAAATTAAAGTCCATTACTTATTTGCCAATGTAATATATAAAACTTTTGCAAAATTAAAATTTTAAAGCGTTTAAATTGAGTAAAAAGTTTTCGCAGAAACTACTTTGACCGCACGGCAATTGATAGTAGTGGTGTGTTACGTTTTAAATCTTACCAACTGTATATTGTTGTTGTTTGTGCTTTGTGTGTTAAATTAAAGGTATGCCGTGTGTTTGAGAACATTGTGAAATCAAAGAGAGACAGAGAGTGAGAGCGTGTTAGCAAAATGCATACAAGGTAGAGAAATAGGAGCAAGAACAACAACAAAAACATATAATCAATGCATTGGAGAAGTTGGCAACAGGTGAATGCCGTATTGAATGGCATATAGAGGCAAACATAAAGTGGTAAGTTTTTTGTATATCGACATCATAATGAAGTTAATAATTGCAAATTATGACTTGTGCACTGGGGTGTATGTAACTTAATTAATTTTTACACCCAATAACAGTTTAAATGTACGAACATTTTAAGAAGCAAATAGGTATGGGATTTTTAAAAGAGGCAAAAAAAGATGTCACAATCTAGTTTATTCTTTAAGAACTATCTGAAATATATAAAATAAAAGTAATTTAATTTTGACATTTTCTACTCTTTTCTACTCTACTTTTCTCTATATGGAATTTTAACTCAATTACCTGTTTAAAACAAGTGTTAAAAATTTATTTTATTTTAATTATATAACAATTAATGTGTTGCCCTGTGTTTGTATGTAACCTATAGACTCAAAAACGGCTGAACCGATTTTCATGAAATTTTCACAGATGGTAGAGTTTGGCCATCCGATGGATATAGGGTAGCCCATTTTTTTTATATCCTAAGGGGCTGCGGAACCTCCTCTTATCACCAATTTTCAAAAACAACAGTATTCAGAGATAAGTGCGTCGATTTAAACGAAATTAGGTTTACGTACTTATGGTAGCCCAAAAACTCGAAGTTGGTATAAAACTTTGGGGTCAAATAACCGTGGAGGACGCTCTACCCCAAAACCGACCAAAAATAACATGTTTATTGATTTGGGGCAATATGGGTATCAAATGAAAGGTGATGGAAGTCAAATACGAAATACATATATAAAAATGTGGGTCAATTCCCGGGGAAGAATTATATCCCAAATGGAAATGTATACCAAAGGGGACAATGTGGAATTCTAATGAAAGTAATTTGAGAGTACGAATATATACGAACTTAAGGTTAAGCTAGTTTACTATAAATGTACAACTAAGACGAAATGATACTTAAAAAATAGCTTAAGAAGTGAACTTTAATATTTTTAGAGGCTACCAATTATAACGTTTTTTTGGCCTATCATGCTACGATCATGATACGCCCAATAATTTTTGGACAATATTACCGCTCAAAAATCGGACCATGTGCACATTGGGCTCTATGACCTTTTTTATACCCACCACCATAGGATGGGGGTATACTAATCTAGTCATTCCGTTTGTAACACCTCGAAATATTCGTCAAAGTCCCCATAAAGTATATATATTCTTGGTCGTCTCGACGTTCTGAGTCGAACACGTAAAGCTAGCTGGTTGCAATTTTACACAAATACTAAATATTGATGTAGTTGGTTAAACCGATATGACCCGTTCTCTCGATTTGACTTTCTGAGCCCCTGGAAGCCGCAATTGTTTGCCCGATCTCCCGATTTGATTTTCTGAGCCCCTGGAAGCCGCAATTGTTTGCCCGATTTAGCTGACATTTTGCATGTAGAGTTCTGTTATTCCAACAACTGTGCCAAGTACGGTTCAAATTAGTTATAACCTGATATGGCTGCCATATAAAACGATCTCCCGATTTGACTTCTTGAGCCCGTGGAAGCCGCAATTTTTTCCGATTTGAATGATATTGTGCATGTAGAGTTTTCTTATGACTTTCAACAACTGTGCCAAGTACGTTCCAAATCGGTCCATAACCTGATGTAGCTCCCATATAAAGTGATCTGCCGCTTTGACTTCTTGAGCCTTTAAAAGCCGCAATTTTTACTTGTTTGTTCTTAAAATAATAAAACCACGGCATGTGGCAACGTCCTGTTGAAACCACATGTCATGCAAGTCATGCTCTTGCGTTTTGGGCAATAAAGAGTTGAATATCATCTCTCGGTAGCGCTCACCATGCACAGTTACGCTACGATTCGCCTCATCTTTGAAAATGTACGGTCCAATGATGCCGCCAGTCTATAAACCGTGCAAACCTCTGACTTTTTCTGGATGTATTGGTAGCTCGTGCAGTGCTTCTTACTGATCTTCACTCCAAAATCGACAATTCAGCTTATTTACGCACCCATTGAGCCAGAAATGGTTTCGTCCCTGAGCACAATTTTTCGATAATATGGTGGATCTACGGTCAACTTTCGAAGAGCCCAACCAAAAATTCTGCTTGCATCAGCAGAATCAGCTTGCATCAGCTGTATTTTAAAAACTTAACAATCTAAGTTAAGTAGAAGAGGCCCAATTACTGCGAAAGACGATGAATAGATAATTGATGGTCATCATTAACTCTGGCCGATACAGCTGCGATCTTTTCTTCAGTTCGCACTTTACGTAAGCGTGATGGTCTGTTAATATCTAACAATGTAAATTTGGTGCGAAATTTAGTCACAATAGCCCGAATAGCCGCTTAAGCCCATCCTATGGTGGGTATAAAAAAACTCAAGTACAAAATGATTATAAAATTTTCATTTTGGCATTTTGGGCAATTTTTTGTGAAGTCACAGTAAGCAGGTTTATGATTGAAAACAAGCTTTAAAGCCACATGTATGAAACGTGGGAGATTGTCATTGTTGCTGCAGGAGTTATGTAAGTATTGCATAGCTTTGATCGCACGCTCACAAAAGTAGAGACTCATCTTTTTCCCTGTGAGCCTTCAAGCTATCTACAGGTAGTTCTTCAAAATCTTTAGAGCAAAACAATTTTTAACTGAATCAATGATTAGCCCAAGAGTAAGAAATGATTGAACGAATTTTATGCAACCTCTTCCGGGTTTCCAACATTAGAAAAAACGAAAGAAGAGCTAGAATAGAAATCACGCTACAGTTGTTAAAAATAAAGATAGTAAGCTAAATCTTTGCACAAATTCTTCTTTGTCCATAGACAGGTTGATGCAGATTGGTCCAGATTAGGGTAAAGCTCCCGTTTATACCGATTTCACGCGTTACTATCCGATTTCGCTGAAATCTGGGACAGTGAGTTGTGTTAGGCCCCACGACTTCCTTACTTGATTTGGACCAGATCGGATATATCCAGATTTGGATATAGCTCCCAGATATACCGATCTCTCGATATAAGGTGTTGAGCCCATAATGATCTCTCGATATAAGGTGTTGAGCCCATAATAGGCCCCTCGACATTCGCATGGAGTATACAATAGTAAATGTAGCTTTATTTATATATAGCTGCCGTTTATACCGATCTCCCGAATTAAGTTTTTGGGCCAAAAAAGGCAGCGTATTATACCATTTTGCTGAAATTTGGCTCAGTGAGCTATATGAGACTCTTCGATATCCGTTTTCAAAATGGCACGGATCGGCCTACATTTAAATATAGCTGTCAGATATATATATATATATATATATATAGAATAATGCATCATTTATATACCCATAGTAGCTTCGTCGAAATATGGAGATAATACTTGGTTGACATACACAACGAATACTATTCACTGTTGCTGACGCTAAAACAGCTGCCATACATATATAGGGAGATGGATATATATATATATGTATATATATATATATATATATATATATATATATATATATATATATATATATATATATATATATATATATATATATATATATATATATATATATATATATATATATATATATATATATATATATCCATCTCCCGATTTAAGTTTTTAAGCTCATGAGAGGTGAGTTTTTTGTCGACTTCTGTGAAATTTGGTAAAATGTTTTGTTTTAGACCCCCACATATCTATTTCCCAATATGGATGGAGATCGGATTATATCTAGATATATGTTGCTGCCATATGGACCAATATTCTGTTTTAGCGTCAGCAACAGTCAATAGTACTAGAGATTTCGTTATCTATGTCAACCAAGTATTTATTATCTCCATATTTCGACGTAGCTACTATGAGTACATAAATGTCCATTATTCATCGTATTATGACGAGTATCTTTTCCTAACTGGTTATACCCTACACCGCTACTGTGGTACGGGGTATTATAGATTTATGCATTTGTTTGCAACGCTAAGAAAGAGACGAAGTAGACCCATTGATAAGTATACCGATCGGCTTTGAATCACTTCCTGATTCGATTTAGCTATGTCCGTCTGTCTGTCCATGAATTCTTATAATCAAGGTACAGGTCGCATTTGTTGTCCAATTTTTACTAAATTTTGCATAAGTCTCTTTTTTGATCCAAGGACGAACGCTATTAATTTTGAAAAAAGTCGGTTCAGATTTAGATATAGGTCCCATATATATCTTTCATCCGATGTGCCCTTTTAAAGCTGTAGGAGCTAAAATTTTGGTCTGATCTTTACAATATTAGACACAAAGTATTTTTTTTTACGTCCCAATATGTGTGCAAAAATAGCTCCCATATATATCTTTTATCCGATATGCCCTTTTAAAGCTGTAGGAGCCACAATTTTGGTCCGATCTTTATAAAATTTGGCATGGGGTATTGTATTCAACGTCTTCATATGTTCGCAAAATTTCGCCAAAATTGATCCAGATTTACATCTCTACAATATGTTCCATTTTGATGTGTCATCAAATTTGGCACACGTTTCGATATAACTCCCATATAATCTTTTATCCGGTTTTATTTACTTACAAAACTAATTGGTTTGAATTCTTTTCAATGTTCCACTGTACTTGTTATTGTGTGATGACTGTTTCACTTTATGATAACCTTTAATCGAGAATCATTTAGTATTTTTCTCTGAATTCTGGCATTAGTTGCGTGTCGAAGTTCTTCTGTGTGTGTGTGTGTGTGTGCTGTTTCTTTCGTTTGGGGTTATAGTTAACGAATCACCCATAAGTTAGAATAAACCCCTAATTATTTGACATGTCATCGAGTACTTTTGCCCTATTCAACAGAACACCCAGCCGGCAAGTCATCTGTGAAACAGGAGTATGGGTCTATGGTGTGCACATTTTTTGTGAGTTGTTCGCCAGACATGTGTCTAATGTTTAACTTCTTAAATGGGTATCATAAACAATGGGGATATACATCCGTTCATCTATCCTTGCCATCGTCCATGCTCTTTGCATGGTACATTGACATTGAGTTTACATAATAAAACATCCCAAGCGCATGCAATATGTGTGCGTGTGCATAAGTATTGGTTAGAACTCACAATGATATGGTGTACCACTCCTCCATGCTGAGTTTCGGCTTAGGCTTTTGGTTTGTTTCCAATTGAGATGTTAGAGTACATGGCGATGAAAAGATTTCCGATTATTACCCTGATCAAAATATAATTGCTGATATGGCAAATATTGAGATTGTACCAAATGCGAATGAACCAAAATTGATACTCATGGTTATTTGGTTACAATGTGCACAAGGGTTGCAAATATGGATGGTGACCCAGTACTTAAGCTTCGACGATATGATAAATTTTAAGTCAAACAATTAAACTAGTTTTTATACCCTCCACCATAAGATGGGGGGTATACTAATTTCGTCATTCTGTTTGTAACTACTCGAAATATTCGTCTGAGACCCCATAAAGTATATATATTCTTGATCGTCGTGACATTTTATGTCGATCTAGCCATGTCTGTCTGTCGAAAGCACGCTAACTTCCGAAGGAGTAAAGCTAGCCGCTTGAAATTTTGCACAAATACTTCTTATTAGTGTAGGTCGGTTGGTATTGTAAATGGGCCATATCGGTCCATGTTTTGATATAGCTGCCATATAAACCGATCTTGGGTCTTGACTTCTTGAGCCTCTAGAGTGCGCAATTCTTATCCGATTGGAATGAGATTTTGCACGACGTGTTTTGTTATGATATCCAACCACTGTGCCAAGTACGGTTTGAATCGGTACATAACCTGATGTAGCTGCCATATAAACCGATCTGGGGTCTTGACTTCTTGAGCCTCTAGAGTGCGCAATTCTTATCCGATCAGAATGAAATTTTGCACGACGTGTTTTGTTATAATATCCAACGACTGTGCCAAGTATGGTTCAAATCGGTCCATAACCTGATATAGCTGCCATATAAACCGATCTTGGGTCTTGACTTCCTGAGCCTCTAGAGTGTGCAATTCTTGTCCGATTGGAATGAAATTTTGCACGACGTGTTTTGTTATAATATCCAACGACTGTGCCAAGTATGGTTCAAATCGGTCCATAACCTGATATAGCTGCCATATAAACCGATCTTGGGTCTTGACATCTTGAGCCCCTAGAGTGCGCAATTCTTATCCGATTGGAATGAAATTTCGCACGACGTGTTTTGTCATTATATCCAACGACTGTGCTAAGTATGGTTCAAATGGGTCCATAACCTGATCTAGCTGCCATATAAACCGATCTTGGGTCTTGACTTCTTGAGCCTCTAGAGTGTGCAATTCTTATCCGATTGGAATGAAATTTTGCACGACGTGTTTTGTTATAATATCCAGCAACTGTGCTAAGTATGGTTTAAATCGGTCTATAAGCTGATATAGCTGTCATATAAACCGATTTTGGGTCTTGACTTCTTAAGCCTCTAGAGGGCGCAATTCTTATCCGATTTGAATGAATTTTGGCACGACGTGTTTTGTTATGATATTCAATAACTGTGCCAAGTATGGTTCAAATCGGTTCATAACCTAATATAGCTGTCATATAAACCGATCTGGGATATTGACTTCTTGAGCCTCTAGAGGTCGCAATTATTATCCGATTTGACTGAAATTTTGTACGACGCATCCTCTCATGACTATCAACATACGTATTTATGATGGTCTGAATCTGTCTATAGCCCGATACAGCTCCCATATAAATCGATCTCTCTATTTTACTTCTTGAGCCCCCAAAGGGCGCAATTCTTATTCGAATTGGCTGACATTTTACACAGGTCTCCAACATATAATTTAGTTGTGGTCCAAACCGGACCATATCTTGATATCGCTCTAATAGCAGAGCAAATTTTTTTTTATATCCTGTTTCGCCTAAGAAGAGATGCCGGGAAAAGAACTCGACAAATGCGATCCATGGTGGTGGGTATATAAGATTCGGCCCGGCCGAACTTAGCACGCTTTTACTTGTTTTGATACTCATATTGTCCCAATCGTTAACATGTCCGTTCGGGTGGGTTTTTGGATGGGGCGTCCCCCCAGGTTATTTGACCCAAAAATTTTATGCTAATGTCGTGTGTTTGGGGTACCATTATGTGGTATACAAATCGGTGCACCCATCTCCGAGATCTGGCGTTTTTGAAAATTCTGGTAAGGAAGAGGGTCCGCCCCCGCTTCGAATATCAAAAAATGTAGTGCCCAATTTTCACCGGAGGTTCAACCTCTACCATCTGTGAAAATTTCATGGAAATCGTTTTAGCCGTTTTTGAACAGACAAACGAACTAACAAACAAACAAAGCGAAAAAATTTAATTTTTATATACTAGAAAATATTGGGTTGCCCAAAAAGTAATTGCGTATTTTTCTTATAATCGGCGTTGACAAATTTTTTCACAACTTGTGACTCTGTAATTGCATTCTTTCTTCTGTCAGTTATCAGCTGTTAATTTTAGCTTGCTTTAGAAAAAAAGTGTAAAAAAAGTATATTTGATTAAAGTTCATTCTATGTTTTATTATTGCAATGCATTTACTTTCTTTTAAAAAATCCGCAATTACTTTATGGGCAACCCAATAGATAAATATGGCTCAACTAAAGTAAGTTAAAAAAAAAATGCAGGGTAGTATTTTATACTATGCTTTGTTCACTAAGTAAATCATTAATAATCCACTTTCTTGAATTTTTTAACTTAACTAAATTATACGTTGCCTGCATCTCTGAAATACAATAAAAATCTCTCTTTTTCATTACCATCACCAGAAAGAGACGTGTTTTATTATCTGCAAAAAGTTGGATAGAACGGCATATGTTTCTTGCACTAAACTATCGGACTTGCCCTCGTATTTATTGTAATTATTAACTTTTTTTCTTGTTGTTGTTTTATATACCAAAAAATATTTGTGGAATGTTTTTCGCTTTGGGTTTGCTTATTCAAAAGTCTTCTCATGTGCTGTTGTGTGAAAAAACAGGAAAATTGAAAATATTTTAATTTCACTTTTACATGCATACGACGTACAAACTTTCCTTCATCTGGCTCACCTTCTCATCCTTCGTTGTCTGTCTGATCCTCGTGGGCTAAAGGCGTTTTTTTTGGTACTCTTGGATTTAGATAGATGATGGGCGCTGGTGTTTAACAAAGAGGAAGACAAGCAAAAAAAAAAGAACAAAATTAGGATGGGAAGACACCAAACAGAGTTTAGACACGCGTTTACATCTTTTTATGACTTCATTTATTATTTGAATATGCTAACCTGCCAAGCTAGCATACCCTGCCACACGCCTCATGCTTGTACTCCCCCTCATGTTGGTTTTATAATATTGTTATGGTTGTTGTTGTATGGGATATCTTTCATATATACAAATATACAACAACAAAGGGGAGCTATGTTTTAAGGGTTTGGTGCTGTTGTTCTTGTTGTTGCTTATGAGTTTGTTTATATATGAAACACACTTTTTAATGCTTCCTTCCTTATTTCGGTTGTTGTTTTCTTTTTTTTTCTACAATTATAACAAAATACCAAACCGGCTTCTTTTTTCTTCATTCATATCCTGTCGATGTTGTTTGTTTTACACGGCTTCATTTTTCGTGTGTCTGTTGTTGTTCTCGAATATGTTGATTTTTTTTGTTTGCCTCTGAAATTTATGTAACAACTTTATGATCATAAAAGTTGCTCAGTCGTTGGCCTAGTAGTCTGTCTGGATGGTGAACGACGCCATACGCTGGCTCGCATATTCATATGAATAATCATTAGTCACAAGTTCACGGTCGATTAAATACTCAAATAGGATTCAGGACTATTAGTCACAGACAGTTAGGGAACTATTAACAAACAACTCAATAACATCCATGACGGTGGTGACGTTGGTGAAGGAGCAGCAAGCGGCATAAACAACAAAGAATATTTTCAAAAAAAAAAAAACAACTTTTTCTTTCCCAACAGCAATTGTTACTGGCCATGTTCTTATTGGTACTCATATAGTAATGTCGTCTCTGCCCTCCACTGTATTATTATGTTTTTTTTTTTTCATTTTGATTATAGTCCTCTCGTATCGTTTTTTTCTGATGCTAAAAAATTGTCGACTATAAAATTTGTGGTTTTCAAATTTATATGATTTATATACCATAAAAAAATTCCCATGTTACGATCGAATGTTGTGAGCGAGCCTAATATATTAAAGTTCAAATACTTTCCATTTTAATAAATTGGAGAAAATATATTATATGTCTACTACGTCCGAACATAACATTGGTAGCTAGGCCAATGCACCCATCCATCATCAAGCAAATAGGCTGTCGAGTTTCTTAGAGTACCATCATAGACTTAAGGCTATACAATGTTGTGTTCTTACTCCAGTAATCAAAACAAGAAAAAAGGCATTAAGTTCGGCCGGGCCGAACTTTGGATACCCACCACCTCGGGTATATATGTAAACCCCTGTCGTTAGAATCCGGTGAAAATTGGATAACTTATGCACCCAAATTCGGCGCGCACATTGAGTGGTGTAATATATATATAAGTCACTATTCAATTTTGTAGAACAAAATATTTGTCTTTTTGGCACCTATATCCAAATATAAACCGATCTAAACCATATTTAGGTCGGATATCGGGAGGCTCAGAACAACTCGCTGTTTCAAATTTCAGCAAAATCGGGTAATTAATAAAGCTTTTATTGGCTTAAGACACCTTATCGGAAGATCGGTCTATATGACAGCTATATCTAAATATAGTCCGATCAGAACGATATTTGTTACCTATGTTGGGAAGCCTAAAACTACTCACCGATTCAAATTTCAGCGAAATCGGGTAAAAAATAAAGTTTTTATAGGCTTCAGGCCCCTTACCAGGAGATCGGTCTATTTGGCAGCTATATCTAAATATGGTCCGAACTGAACCAAATTTTGGGGTGGACGTCGGGAGGTTTAAAAAAACTAACTCTTCCAAATTTCAGCGATATCGGTTAAAAAACAAAGCTTTTATGGGCTTTAGACCCTTTATCGGGAGATCGGTCTATATGACAGCTATATCTAAATATAGTCCGAACTGAACCAAATTGTGGGGTGGATGTCAGGAAGCTTAAAAAAACTCACTCTTCCAAATTTCAGCGATATCGGTTAAAAAACAAAGCTTTTATGGGCTTTAGACCCTTTATCGGCACATCGGCCTATATGACAGCCATATCTAAATAAAGTCCGATCTGTACCTTATTTGGGTGGGATGTTGGACGGCCTAAAACAACGCACTGTTCCAAATTTCAGCGAAATCTGTTAAAAAATTATATTTTTATGGTCTTCAGACCATTTATCGGGAGATCGGTCTTTGTGGCAGCTATATCTAATTATAGTGTGATCTAAACCATATTTATTTCAGATTTCGGGAGGGTTAAAATAACTCACTGTTTAAATTTCAACGAAATCGGGTAATAAATAAAGCTGTTATGGTCTTCAGACTTTTTATATGAGGATCGGTCTATACGGCAGCTACATCTAAATATAGTCCGATCTGAACTATATTTGGGTCGGTTGTCGGGAAGCCTTAAACTACTCACTGTTCCAAATTTCAGCGATATCGGTTAAAAAATAAAGCATTAAGTGGCATTGGACCTTTTCTCGGCAGATTGGTCTATATAGCAGCTATATCGAAATATGGTCCGATTTGGCCCGTTCAAGAACTTAACCAGCGTGCATCAAAAAGGCGTATCTGTAACTCTTTTACGACGATCCGAAATATATATACTTTGGTGATGGGTATAACAAATGTTTCTTGTTTGGTGTGTGACTGTTTCCAAATTACATACACCGAAAAAAAAAATCGACGTTAATCACAAAATTTATTAATCCAATTAATTTTTTAATAGATTTTTTTTTAAATCATTTTCATACCCACCACCGTAGGATGGGGGGTATATTCATTTAGTCATTCCGTTTGCAACACATCGAAATATCAATTTCCGACTCTATATATTTCGGATCGTCGTAAAATTCTAAGACGATTTAACGATGTCCGTGTGTCTGTCTATCCCTCTGTCCGTCCGTCTACAGGCTTTAAAAATTAAGATATTGAGCTGAAATGTGGCACAGATACGTCTTTTTGATGGACGCTGGTTAAGTTCTTGAACGGGCCAAATCGGACCGTATTTGGGTATAGCTGCTATATAGACGATTTTCCGTTAAAGGGTCAAATGCCCATAAAAACTTAATTTTTTACCCGAGTTTGCTGAAACTTTAAACAATGAGTAGTTTTAGGCCTTCCGACCCAAATATGGTTCAGATCGGACTATATTTAGTTATAGCTGCCGTATAGACCGATCTCCCGGTAAAGGGTCTAAAGTCCATAAAAGCTTTATTTTTTAACCGATTTCGCTGAAATGTGAAACGGAAAGTAGTTTTAGGCCTACCAACATCTGACCCAAATATGGTTCAGGTCGGACTTTATTTAGATATAGCTGCCATATAGACCGATCTGCCGATAAAGGGTCTGAAGCCCATAAAAGCTTTAATTATTTCCCAATTTCGCTGAAATTTTAAACAGTTGGTTATTTTAAGCCTCCCAAGAACTGACCTAAGTTTGGTTCAGATCGGACTATATTTAGATATAGCTGCCTTATAGACCGATCTCCCGATAAAGGGTCTGAAGCCCATAAAAGCTTTATTTTGCAACCGATTTCACTGAAATTTTAAGCAGTGTGTAGTTTTAGGCCCCCCAACATAGGACCCAAATATGGTTGAGATCGGACTATATTTAGATATAGCTGCCATATAGACCGATATGGCGATAAAGGGTCTGAAGCCCATAAAAGCTTTATTTTTTATCCGAAATTACTTCGCTAAAACTATTTATACTAATCGCAGATTCCTGCTTTCTGCCACTTATTGGGATAACGTTTTAAGATGTGATAATATTGATATGGCAGCTATATCCAAGTATGGGCCGATGTGGACGATTTCCACAAAAGGTTTGGAGGAGTACCAGAACTCACTGCTTCAAATTTCATCAAAATCGGATAAAAATGCTCCTTTTATGGGCGAGATTGGGAGATCGGTTCAAAATGCAGCTTTATCCAAATATGGCCCGATCTGGACCACATTTGGCAGGAATTTATAAGGGGCTAGCAGAACAAACTCTGCCAAATTTCATGAATTCGGGTAATAAATTGATCGTTTATGGGCTCAATACCCTATATCGGGAGATTGGGCGGTCGTCTATAGGGCAGCCATATCCAAATATAATCCGATCTGACCCACACTTCACAGAAATGGGTAGGGTTTTACCAGAACTCACTTTGCCAAATTCCATCGATATCGGATGAAAATGGCCAATTTAATGCCTCAAGACTTTAAGTTTGAAGATCGGTCTATATAGCCGCTATATATAACTAAAATCCGATTGAATGAGATCAGAACTTCAGGTTTATATACAAAGAATACGAAATCATCAAAAATTTAAAAATATCTGCAAAATTATAAATACCCAAAAAAGGTATTTATGGGGTATTTTGCCCGGTACAAACCCATCTTTGTTCATGACAAATAAGTTGATCACCTCACCAACGTTTAGTTGATAAATTGATTTTGTGTTGCCAATTCATCATAATTAGTTTAATGAAGTCATTTTCATTTTAATAACAATGAAATTAGCTTTTTAAATAAAACCAAGTAATTACATCTTCTTTCTATTTGCACAACAACTTAATTTCCTAGTTCTCAATAAGTTCATTTTGCTTTAAGTCCAGCAAGTGTCATGGAAATCCCAAATGGCATTGTCAGGGAAACGTACTTGTTGTATGTCCGGGGCCCATTGGGAAATGTAATAAAAGAGTTTTCGTTTTCTGCGATTTGGATAAAGCTTTAAGTTAAGCCAAAGTAATGGAAAACCTTCGTGATATTCGGTGTCATTAACTAAAAGCGTATGGCGGTTGATGCCTCCATGGCTCTAAAGCTGCTTTGGCAGGAAGTTTGCTTGGCAAAAATGTGTAGTAATGTGATGATTGCCATTATCATCACATGGAGACAAAACAAATAATAATCTCGACAACACTTCTCTCTCACAATTCCGTATGATGGGGCCCATCATCGTCTACATTGGACGTTGTCATAGCTAACCAATTTGGTTTTCTTCTATGTCTATTATGTATACCCTGCAAACATTTTCGATAGACAAATAAGCTTCCACGAAATTTCCAGATGGAGGAAGTCGAAAAGTCGTAGAAAATTCACCCGTCGTGTGAGGGTTGAGTGTCCTCAAGACGAATCTTCTGGAGGAGTATTTCTGGAATCTGCCAAATAAATTGCTATCTAGTAAGTCAAAAGAGTTTTGAAACGCTAATCGTGTGGACGAGTGTTTTGGAAGATTTATAAAGTACTCTTCTATAAGAGTTTAGCATTAGGTTAGGTTAGGTTAGGTTAAAAGAGGGTGAGGATATAAATCTGTCCCATGCCACATTGGGCTTACACCGAAGCAGCAATCGGTTTGTGGTGCGCTAAGCTCGTTCGGGCCGAACCCTATATACCCTACACCATGAACCGCATATGCCAAGTCTTTTACACTACTTATCTTAATAGGGAGTTAGACAACAAATATATACGAATGACTTTACATTATTGCTCAAGAAGCCAAATCGAGAATTTGGTTATATGAGAGCTTTAACATGTTGTGGACCGATTCTGACTATACTTTGCACAAATGTTGGAGGTCGTACTTGAAGAAAATGTGGAAAATTTCAAAGAAATCGGATAAGAACTGCGCGTTCTTGGAGCTCAATAAGAACATTCGTGCGATCGGCTTATATTGAAACATACTTGGCATGAGTGTTGATCATTGAGCAATATTTTTGCTATATCAGTTAAGAATTGGACATTCTATTTAGAAGTTCAAGAATTTCGTTAGGATATGGTTTATATTGCACATATGTCAGGTTATGGACCAAAACTAAACACAAATGTTGGGGGTCATGATAGAAATCATTGTGCATTGTCGACTCAGTGACACGCTCTCTACCAAAAGGAGACATTAAACTTGTTATGGGTGATTTTAATGCCAAGGTGGGCAATAGCAACTACAATCAATCATGGAGGCACAACATTCCCCCATAAAAATATACACAACTATACTTGGGAATCACTAGGTGGAAACACCCGTAATCAAATCGACCACGTACAAACTCTTTCTGGGTTCGCTGATGAATGTGGAAACTAGACGTGGAGCCGACATCGACAGTGAACACGTGCTCCTAGTAGTCACTGTACGTCTACGGCCAGCCATTGTGAAAAGAACTCAAACAAAAAGCAGAATGTTCAACCTCTTAAACCTAAAAGACCCCGACACAGAGCACAAACCGAAAATACAGCTAATATTGGAAACATGCGTGGTGTCAACGAGTCAGTTAAAATATAAGGCCGACGGCAATAATTTAAGATGAGGACTGATCGGAATTAACAACATCCGAACAGTAATTAGAGCGATGGCGCGGTTTCTTCAGCTCCGAGGGTCCAGCAACAGAGGACGCAAGCTCCGACTTCCTAATCCCCCTGTGCGCCGAAACCCACGCAAAGATATATTCACTGCCCCACCCACCTGCGAAGAAATTAACGCCGTTCTGGTCTCACTGCTGAACAGTTGCGGTATGAAGCACACCCCATAGTTCAAGCGATCACCCAAATTATCGGGTAGGCCTGGGATACAAATGCTGGCCCCCTTCTTCCACCTGGCCTGGAAGAAGGGGATCATGCTCGCAATCCCAAAGAAGGTTGACCTCATCCAGTGTATTAACTGGAGGGGGATTACATTGCTAAACGCAATAAATAAAGTGATGGCAAGTCACCCTGCAGCGTATATCGCCTGCACTTGACAGCACTTTAAGGAAGGAACAGGTAGGTTTTCGGCCAGGACGATCATGTGCCGACCACATTATCTCCCTGCGCATAATCACTAAACAATATGCAGAACTTAAGTGCGCCTTCGACACAGTTTCGCAAAGTTCAATGTGGATCACTCTGTTAAATAAGGGCATCCCTGACAAAATCGTGACACTAATTAGGAGCTCTATAAGAATGCTGAAGTTTCAGTCCGTTTCAATGGATCGGCAAAGAAGTGAAGCAGGGTTGCAACCTGTCACTGACGCTATTTTTAATTTTATTAGACTCCGTATTAAAAGCAACTAATGCTGAGGCACCCTATGGCATACGCTGGGGTATTAACGACTTCCTTGGAGACTTCGACTACGTGGATGACATATGGCTCTATGCGCGTCGCGTTGAGCACATAAAAGTTTAATTGGAACGACTGGATGAAAATGCCGCTAAGTTGGCCGGAGGATAAACCTAGTAAAGACCAAATTGATGAGGATAGGAATATCAAATCTGACACCGCTCACTATAAACGAGCATATCATTGAAGACGTTGACAACTTTTCCTATATTGGCAGCAAAATAACAAAGGACGGAAGATCAGTGGCAGACACACAACAAGGCTAGAATCGCATTTATTAAACTCAACAATGTAAGGAGTTACAATCACACCTCACACAAAAGTCAGGATCTTCAACAGTAGTGTAAAATCTATTTTATTATGTAGTTGTACAACTAGGAGCTTGACCTAAGCGACTACCCGCAAAGTCGAAGTTGTAGTAAATCGACAAATACTTCGAATTTTCTGGCCAAATCATATTTCAAAAGAAGAATTGCAAATAAGAAGAAACACTTTCCCTGTCGATGTAGAAATTCGAAATAGAAAATGGACTTGATTGGGTCATATCCTACGCCAACCGCGCAATGATATAGCGAGAAATGTCCTAGGCTGGAACCAGCAAGGACAGCGAGAGAGGGGACGCCTGATAAACACATAGAACCGCTTTACGAAAAGAGAGTTGGAATCAACCCATATTTCGTGGATTCAAGCCAAGCGTTTGGCCAACGACAGAGCTCGGTGGAGAGAGCTTGCCCTATATTCACACTGAACAGTTTGCAATTGGCCATTGAAGCACAGAGGTAAGCAAGTCCACCAATGATGCTTAACACGTGAATTCAAATCCTGGCGACAACTTTTGAAAAATGTTAAGTGGTGTTTATCCCCTCCTAATGATGACGACATTTGTGAGTTACTATGCCATGCAAAGAAATTATGTAAAAAGGATGTCCTTTATCGTTCAGCTTAAACTTGAATCGGACACGACTCATTGATAGATGAGAAGTTTCTCTACTCAATTATACCCTTCTTTCGACTCCTTTATTGTAGTGGGAAAAAAATATGACCGGTTTGGGAGTGAGGTGGCCACCCAGACACTTGGCCCTTAAAGTAAATATAAGCTTCGTGCTATATTCTCAAATACTTTTTATATGTGCTCCATATTACGTTATTCGGTAAAAAATTCCTGTTTTATTTCTGCCCAATATTGTCGTGATTGGTCCATATACCCATTTAACGGAGAGTGCTTTTTGGAGGCGGGATGGTGCCTCAGACATTCCATTCAAATTTGGATGCCAAATACCTTTCATTTAAGGCCAAAATTGTCATGGTCGAAATACGTACGGATTGGAGGGTGTGTTAGGGCTGGGCGCTCCGCCACTTTGCCCTAAAAATAGGTATCAAATTCGTTATTTACTCCCAAAAAACTTTCATGTGAGCCCTTTATTGATATGTTCGGGAAATAAATAAGTGCTTTAGGGCTTACCCACAAACACTTGGCCCCAAAAATAACTTCCTACTAGGAAATACCTTTCGTCTACTTGGAGGAGTTAGGGTGACTTCCTGGGTGCTTGGACCCAATTTTTAATACCATATTCGTATTATACTCATCAATACCTATCATTTGAAACTCATGTTTGAGTAACGGGGGAGGGTCCGCCCACTTCCGGTATCCACAAATTGTAAAACCTATTCCTCTTTCCTGACCATATTCGTAATCTACTCCCGAATGCCCTTCATTTGATTCTCATATTGTCATGATCGTCCAATAAACCTATTTTAGTGGGTTTGGGTTGGGGCTATAGACGGTAAATGTGTCCCGTATGGGGGTATTTTTGTGGTTGAGGTGGACCCCAATACATCAGATTCGGGCTAGTCTCAAATACCTTTTATTTGAGCCCCATATTTTCTTTATTGGTTTATATTTCCATTTGGCGAGCTTTCAAGGTAGCGCGGCCCCTATATATCCCACCCTAAATAAGGATACCAAATTTCTGTTTTTGAGTTATTATAAACAAACTAACTTTCGCTTAAATCGCCCCACCCATTTCCGATATCTGGCGTTTTTGAAAATTGGCTAAGGGGAGTGTCCACCCTACTAGATTTACTACATTCTCTTGGTTTTGGTGGTGATTTGGTAGCCAAATCTTTTGCCCCGAAAGTGGATATCAGATTCATACTCTACTCCCAAAAACCACATTTGAGCTACATGTGTATGTGTGGTTCAGGAGGAATTTATGAGGTGAGGCGTCCCTGAAACACTTGGCCATAAAACAGACATCACATTTCAGCCCCTTTTTGCCATAGTCCACAAATATGTCCAGTTGGAGAGGTATGTAGGATAGGGCGGCCACCCGAGCACTTAGCACTGAAAAAATATCAGCATCGTGCTGATCCTTGTGCCCCAATTGACATTGGTTTGGGGGGAGTTTTTGGAGTGAGACGACTTTGAAACATTTGGCCTCAAAATTGGATATCTTTATCGTTGTCTACTATCAAATACCTATTATTTGAGCCCTTGCAGCGGGCGGGACCTGAAATAATATCACCATCGTGCTACAGGAGTCAGAATGAAGACCGGAAATGCTACCAAAGAATTAAACATCAAACTGACGACTTTGCTGCAGGCCCATCCTCCTACAGAGACAAGGAAGGAAATCAGCAAACTGACACAGACAGCATGCTGAGCATATGGAAAGAACTTTTTACCCAACTGCTAGTGTCCAACGTTGGCGGCGAAGAGCATTCCGAAGTACCAATCAATGACGATCGTATAGAATGTTTACCTCCCAGTCAGAATGAGGTCCAAGTAGCAGCGAACCGACTGAAGAACAACAAGGCAGCAGGAGCCGACGGGCTACCCGCTGAACTATTTAAGACCGGAGGCGACACGCTGATAAACCGTATGCATCAGAAATCTGGCTAGAACTCATACCCGATGATTGCAACTTCTGCATACTACGTTCTGTACACAAGAAAGGAGACAAGACGGAATGTGCCAACTACAGAGGAATAAGTCTCCTCCCCATCGCATACAAGATACTCTCGAAGGTACTGTGTGAAAGATTAAAACCTAAAGTCAATGAGATAATTGGGTCCTATCGGCTTTAGACCCTAGACCAGATATTCACACTGCGTCAAATCCTGGCAAAGATCCGAGAAGGACAAATCAACACCTACCATCTCTTTGTCGACTACAAAGCCCCTTTCGATACCCCTTTACGTTCAAGGGTATTTCTAGCCATGTCTGAGCTTGGGATCCCTGCAAAATTAATAAGACTCTGCAGGATGACACTTGCTGATACGCGTTCCTCAGTAAGAATAGGAAAGAATCTCTCGGAACCACTTAATACAAAACGAGGTTGCAGACAAGGAGAGTCAGTGAAGATGGGTCTGGCAGAAAATGGAGATACGACCAAATGGATGGTTTCAGCTCCCAAAACGCCTTGTACAACCGATCAGATAAAGAAAATGGAGAATGTTGGGAACTACAACTTTGAGATAGTCAGTAACTTCATCTTCCTCGACACCGCCGTATCCGAAACGAATGACACCAGTTATAAAGCGAAGAATAATACTGACAAACAGATGCTACTTTCGACTAAGTAAGCAGTTTAGAAACAAGGCCACCTCTCGGCAGAGGAAGATTACACAATACAAGACATTGATACTACCCGTGTTGTTACATGGTTCTGAGGCATGGGTACTTGTGAAAGCAGATGAGGCAGTGCTTGGAGTATTTGAGAGAAAGATTCTTCGCAAAATATAGGGATTAGTTTGCGTTAATGGAGAATATAAACGTCATATGAACTACGAGCTGTATGACGACGACAGCATAGTTACACGCATTAAAATACAACGGCTGACTTAGCTAGGTCATATTGTCAGAATTGATGAAGAAGCTCCAGCAAAGAAGTCTTTTGAAGGCAAACGCGGTGGTACACGCAAACCGGGAAGACCAAAAGCCCGATGGAAAGATCAAGTGGTGGGAGACACCTCGAAACTTGGTGTCAGAGATTTTAGAATGAGCGCAGAAGATCGAGGCGCCTGGAACGCTATTCTACGTTCGGATGATGGAACAAATTTTCTGTCATAGCCAATTAAAATAAGTAAGTAATCACTCCGACGAGGCCCCAATGCCTTTTGGGCACCACATTTTGCATAAACTTTTTGGAGGATTTTTATACTCACCACCGTAGAATGGGAAATAGTCAAGAATATGAGGAAAATTCTCAATCGTCGTAAAAATCTTGGACGTCTTTGAAATTACTCTACAGCCATTAATGAGCTGAAACTTTGCACAGATTTTTTAAGCAGGTTAAGCTTGAAGACGAGCCCCCCCAAAATAACTTGGGTGGGTCTCGGACGACCCTTGGCTACATCCTGTATGGTGTTTTCCTTCAAAATAAAATCAATTGGGAAAAGTTATCTCAGGCGATTCATAAACAAATCTTCTGGGCGATTATAGAGTCGTGAGTTGCATAATAATCATTGTGCGGTGTTACTCAAACTTCCGCACACGCAATGGACTATATAGTAATAACCTAGAGGGAAATTTCACGACTCATTCAAACGATTATAACATAATGGGATATAAGAGAATAGTTGCGAAAATTTGCTAACACCTCCGAACACCCAATGGATTGCCCAATGATATCCTAGAAGAGTGCTTCACTACTCATACCGAAGAAAATTTGCGTAACAACTTTGAGAAGATTGTTTTATTCATCGGGTGTATGATCGCTCTTACAAAATTATGAGAAATATTTGCTGGGTGTTATATATATGTGTGTGCGTGGTTGCTTTAAAAGCCAAACACAAATAAACACATCGTCGCACTTACAAATATACATCATTAACAACTAGGACTTAACTTAAGCATTACAAAAAAAATGGATAACATTTAAGCAGGACACCTCAGTTAGCCAGTGTATGAGAGACCACGAAGCGCGAATAGCGACAGAAAATAAGAAACGGCGTCAAAGCTTAAAACCATCAGACGCAGCGACGACACGAAATGATGCACAGTGGTCGAAAATTTAAAAATTTCATAAACAATTTTTGAATATCGTATTCCGAAGAGACATTAAAATGTGGAAAAATCAAATTTTGACAATATTTTCTATGAACATAAACAAAAAATTTTCATGGAAATTAATTTTAAATGAAATTTTGACCATATCTTCTTCTTTTATTATATAAAAACTAGGAGGGAAAATCGGGCGATATATATATGTGAGAGCTATACCGAAATCTGAACTGATTTCTTTGAAATTCACCAGTGATGTCGAGAGTCATGAAAAATCGTTCCTACCAAATTTCAAGAGAATCGGTTAACAAGTGACCATTTTATTGCATTATTACTGCAAATCGGACGAACATATATATGGGAGCAATATCCAAATCTGAACCGATTTTTTCCAATTTCAGTAGGCTTTGTCTCTAAACCGAAAAACATGCATGTACCATATTTTAAGACGATCGGAAGAAAATTGCGGCCTTTAGTTTGTACACAAATTAACATGGACAGACAGACGGACATAGTTAAATCGATTTTGAGTCGATCGGTATACTTATCAATAGGTCCATCTCCCTTCCTTTAGGGTGTTACAAACAAATGACCCTTCCCTAACCTCAATTTTCAAAATCGTCAGATCTCGGAGATGGGTGCACCGATTTAAGCGAAGTTTTATATGCCATTTTATGGTGCCTCAAAATCAAGAATTTGGTATAAAATTTTAGGGTCAAATAACCTGGGGGGACGCCCCATCCCAAAACCCATCTGAACGAACATTTTTACCGATAGGGACAATATGGGTATCAAATGAAATGCATTTGAGAGTAGAGTGCGAACTTGGCAATGTCACCGTAAGTGTCGGGGGAGTCCCCCACCCCCAAATACACCATCCAACAGAACCCTTTTACCGCTTTGGGCAATGTGGGTATCAAATGAAAGGTATTTAAAAGTAGAGTACGAAATTGCCATTAAACTGTGTCGGGGGGTTCCCCTTCCTCTACCCAACAGAACACTTTAACCGCTTTGGGGAATATGGGTATCAAATCAAAGGTATTGAAAAGTAGAGTAAAACCCTGATATAAAAATGTATATCTTTGGTGTCTGAGGCGTCCCCACCCACCCCCCAAAACTCCTCAAAAGGACATATTTACCAAATGGAACAATATGGGAGTCAAATGAAAGGTGTTTGGAACTTGAGTACACAATTGTTATAAGAATTTGGTCCAAGGGGTCTACGGGTCCTCTCCAATGAATGTTTGACGCCGCGCATGGGTATCAAATGACAGGTCTTTGGGAGTTGACTACGAATTTGGTATACACATTTGGGATAGAGTCTGGGACCGGCCCACCCACAATACCCTTCATTAGGACGTGTAGTTTGATCGGGATAATATGTAACAAAAAATTGTGTTTTATGTCTAAACGTCGAGGGGACCGACCCTATCCTCCCAAAAACAACACCCAACTGTCGTACAGGACGACCAAGAATATATTGTTCTCAACTTAAAGGAATAGTCAGAGGACACTTCCCATCCCTCATCCCTCCCAAACAAAAGGAATTAAAAAAAAGTAAAAAGGCATTCAATTCGACCGAATTTTGGAGACCTACCACTTCGGGTATATATGAAATCCCCCTTTCGTCACAATCCGGTGAAAATTTAATAACTTATTCACCCAAATTCGACACGTATATAGAGTGGTCTAATAAATATAAGCCACTGTTGAATTTTGTTTTTCAAATTTCAACAAAATCGGGTAATAAATAAAGCTTTTATGAGCTTCAGACCCCTAATCGGCATATCGGTCTATATGACAGCTAGATCTAAATACAGTCCGATCTTTACAATATTTGGGTCAGATGGTGGATAGCCTAAAACTACTTACTGTTTCAAATTTCAAGGAAATCGCACAAAAAATAAAGCTTTTATTCGCTTCAGTCCCTTTATCGGGAGATCAGTCTTTTATCTAGAGATCGGTCTGTATATGGCAGCTATATATAAATATAGTTCGACATGAGCCATATTTGAGTCAGGTGTCGGGAGGCTGACATTTTAAACAGAAAGTAGTTTTCTGTTTAAAATGTCAACGAAATCGGGTAATAAATAAAGCTTTTACAGGTTTCAGACCCTTAATCGGGCGATCGGTCTATGTGGCAGCTGGATGTCGGGAGGCCTAAAACTGCTCACTGTTTCAAATTTCAGCGAAGTCGGATGAAAAATAAAGCAATTATGGGCATTTGACTCTTTACGGGAAAATCGGTCTATATAGCAGCTATATCCAAATATGGTCCGATTTGGCCCGTTCAAGAACTTAACCAGCGTGCATCAAAAAGACGTATCTTTGCCAAATTTCAGCTTAATATCTCAATTTTTGAAGGCTGTAGAGTGATTATAACAGACGGACGGGCAGACGGATAGAAGGACAGACACACGGACATCGTTTGCCTACTATGGCATTAAGGGGCTCACACTTAGCCTCAAAATTGGATATCACATTCGTTTTTTACTATCAAATAATAGGTATTTGATAGTAGAAAACGAATTTGGTATCCAATTTTGAGGCTAAGTGTTTGGCGGTCGTCTCACCCCATAAACTCCCCCTTAACCAATTGCAATTGGGTCTTAAATAAAAGAAATTTGAGAGTAGAGCACGATGCGGATATTTTTCAGGGCTAAGTGAGTGGGAGGCCGCCCCACCCTAAATACCCCTTAAAATGGACGTATATATGGATAATGGAAAAAAATAGCTCAAATCTGATATCTGTTGTATAGCCAAGTATTTCAGGGACGTCTCACCTAAAGTCCCCCTAAACCACGCATATATGTCGAATATAGCAATACTTAGCTTAAATGTGGTTTTTGTGATTAGAGTATGAATCTGATATCCATTTTCGGGGCAAAGGAGATATCTACTCCAATCCACCACCAAAACCAAGAGAGTGAAATAAATCTAACATCCAAACTTTAATGGGCGGACACTCCCCTTACCCTATTTTCAATATGATACTAATATGATATGATATCCACATTGGGGCGACATATCTGAAAGGCCTTACCAGCACAACAAAACAGGTCCTGACCGTGCCTGTATAAAGCTTAGATAAAATAAAAGAGTGAAAAAAGGAACAGCGGAGCGGGTTCAAAAATGGCTGAACCGTTTTTCTTGTAATTTTCACAAATTGTCTAAGTTGGTATGGAAGGATTAGGCTATATAATTTTTTTTTTATATCGGAAGGGGGCGGACCCTCCCCCTTACCCCAAAAGCACCACCCAAAATTAAAAGTGGACCGATCGGGACAACATGGGACTCAAATGCAATCTGGCTCAAAAATAGCTGAACCGATTTTATTGAAATTTTCACAGATTGTCTATGTTTATATGCAAGGAATAGGCTATATACATTTTTGTTTGATATTGGAAGGCTCAAGAAGTCAAGACCTAAGATCGGTTTATATTGTTGGATATCATAACAAAACACGTCGTGCAAAATTTCATTCCAATTGGACAAGAATTGCGCTCTCCAGAGGCTTAAGAACTCAACACCCATGATCGGTTTATATGGCAGCTATATCAATTTATTTGTGCAAAATTTCAAGTGGCTAGCTTTACTCCTTTGGAAGTTAGCGTGCTTTCGACAGACAGACGGACGGACAGGGCTAGATCGACATAAAATGTTGCGACGATCAAGAATATATATACTTTATGGGGTCTCAGACGAATGTTTTGAGTAGTTACAAACAGAATGACGAAATTAGTATACCCCCAATCCTATGGTGGAGGGTATAAAAATTGGGTCCAGATACCGAAGGGGGCCCCACCTACCACAAAACCCCTTCAAATTGAACTATTATAACAGTATGGGTCTCATATGAAAGGTATAAGGGAGTAGATTACGAATATGCTCTGGAAGGAGCAATATGCTATATAATTTTCTGATAACGGAGGTGGGGAGGCACCCCCTCCCCCTTACCCTAAAAGCACCACCTAAAAATAAAAGTGGACAGATCGGGACAATGTGGGACTCAAATGAAAGGTATTAGGGAGTAGATTACGAATATGGTCTGGAAGGAGCAATATGCTAAAGAATTTGTTGATATCGTAAGGGGGGCGGAATCTCCTCCTTACCCCAAAAGCACCACCCAAAAATAGAGGTGGACCAATCGGGACAATGTGGGACTCAAATGAAAGGTAATGAGGAGAAGATCCGGAATATGGTCTGGAAGGAGTAATAGGCTATTGAGTTTGTTGATTTCATAAGGGGCGGTCCCTCCCCCGTACCCTAAAAGCACCACCCAAAAGAAAATTAAGCCGATTTTGTCAATATGGGAGTCAAATGAAAGGTATTCGAGAGAAGAGTACTTACTTGATATAAAAAATTGGGGCTGATCCGACCCCAAAACCCCCTCAGATAGGCATATTGGACGATGACGACAATTTGGGGCTTAAATGAAAGGTATTAGGGAGTAGATTACGAATATGGTCTGGTAGGAGCAATGGGCTATATAATTTGTTGATATCGGAAGAGGGTAAGGGGGAGAGTATGTGCCTCCCTCCAGGAAAATGGGCATTTTGGAGATCATGACAATACTGAACTGCAAAACCCCTCCCCAAATGGGGATATTTGCCAATTATGGCTATATGAGGTACATTTAAGGGTTTAGTATTTGGTTCGAAGATGGGCTATATCGCACTATATTTTAGGCCAATAAAAGCCACATTTATTATCCAATTTTGCTGGGGACAGTGAGTTGTGTAAGGCCATTCGACATCCTTCTCCCAGATCGGTTCAGATTTTGATATAGCTGCCATATAGACCGATCTCTCGATTTAAGGTCTTGCGTCCATAAAAGGCGCATTTATTTTCTGATCTCGCCGAAATTTGGGACAGTGAGTTGTATTAGGACCTTCGACATCCTTCTTCAATTTGGCTCAGATCGGTCCAGATTTGAATATAGCTGTCTTATAGACCGATCTCTCGATTGAAGGTTTTGGGCCCATAAAAGGTGCATTTATTGTCCGATGTCTCCGAAATTTGAGACAGTGAGTTGTGTTGGGCCCTTCGACATCTTCCTTCAATTTGGCTCAGATCAGTCTAGATTTGAACATAGATGCTATATAGACCGATCTCTCGATTAAAGGTTTTGGGGCCATAAAAGGCGCATTTATTATCCAATTTTGCTGAAATTTGGGACATTTAGTTGAGTAAGGCCATTCGACATTCTTCTCCAATTGGGCACAGATCGGTCCAGAATTGGATATAGCTGCCATATAGACCGATCTCTCGATTTAAGGTTTTGCATCCATAAAAGACGCATCTATTGTCTGATGTCGCCAAAATTTTGGGTAAAATAAGGCCCCTCGATGTATTGTTTTTCTGCAATTTGGCCTAGATTGATCAAGGTTTGTATATAGCTGCCGTTTAGACCGATCTCTCGATTTAAGGTTTTGGGCCCACTTAAGGCGCATTTATTGTCCGATGCCTCCGAAATGTGGGACAATGAGTTGTTTTGGGCCCGGATTTTGACGAAAGGTGGTTTTACCTATATGCCCGAGATGGTGGGTATCCAAAGTTCGTCCCGGCCGAACTTAACGCCTTTTTACTTTTTATGAAAATGTGGGTTTTTGTTTACCTGTTCTAATAAATTTCTTTGAAACCTGTGGTCCATGATGCCTTAAGTTAGTTCATGTGAAAAATAAACACATACACCCCATTCGAAGCTCATTGCCATTCCCATACTATCAAGCTTATTGAAATTTTGCGTATGGTTACCGTGACATAGCCAAGATGTCTATAAAAGCAACAGAAAACAACTAAGCGACCATTGGCTATAAAAAAGATCTCAAGAGCTCTAAAAACAGAGTGGCAGGGGCCACCAGCGTAAAAGGAAAATTGGGTACGGAATGAAATAAAGAAAGCCAGATTGTAGACACGCAAAGTCCATGGTTGCCATGTCAATTCACAACAACACCAAAAAAATACCATTGCGCAGCAACGATAGAATTGTTCCTGCTGATGGCTGATGGTCTGGGTGTTTTTGGAGTGGCAAAACATCACTGAACTACAAGGACGTCAGTAATGCCAAACAGCATGATGTTAAGCCATCTTTGGTGTGAGTACAAGACGCATGCTACGGAAAAACAAATTCCCTGACAGCATCAACAGCAACTGCTGGCAGCAACAAAAGTCTTATCTGCAACACCAACACGAGACCAACTATCCCCAAGGCATCGTCGCTGGAACAAATATTTAATCATTCAACTTGTTTGCTGTCCAACAGCCCTATAGCTCTCTTTGATCCATAGGATAAAAGTGGTGTTTTTATTCCACTGCTTCACTTGTCGTTGGTCAGTAAGCCCAGCGTATAGTTGGCAACATTCACACCAGATAATTATAACGTCTGCTCATACTGATGGACATTTTGTTGACAACTACTTACCCAGCTACGTGCATATATTAGGGTGGGCTAATTTTTTAACTACGACGAATTGAAAGAAAGTTTGCCCAAAAAACCATAATGTTATAATAAAAATGAATGAACCAACTTAGGGGCGTGGCATGGAAAACAATTAAGGATTTTGTAAGTAGCACGGAATTTCTATCTTAGATGTTCTTTTTCGAGGTTACTTTTTTAGTATTTAGAGCGCACAACACGCCGATTACTGGCTAAGGTGTATGTCCATAGTGGCATGGGGCGGATTAATATTTGCACCCTCTTTTCAACCTAATCTAAAATCAAAATTGAGCTTCCTGTTGTTAAGGGCAAAGTCCGTCCGACGGGTAGTATCTGATATAAATCTGAACCTATTTTGACGAAATTTAGCTCAGACTTTCAGATGGGTAGTGGCACATTGTATACCAAATACCATACCACATTGTATACCAAATCTTGCTACCCGGTGGCAAATTGTAGTCACTACTACCTTATTGGTATAAATCGGGCAATATGATTAAATGGGAGCCTTATCCAAATCTGAACCGATTTTTCCCAAAAATTCTTTGCGCTTTTCTTTGGGCTAAGAAAGTGGTATGTGGTGATGAATGGATAACAAATGCTACCTCCACCCTCTAGACAAACGAAAGGGCAAGAAAACACAGATATACGGCCAAAGCTAAGGAAGCATCAGCTGTTGCGGTTGGGCTAAGAAGATAAATTAGTTACGAAGGGAGTGTTTCGTGAAGAAACGGAAACTCGTTTCTTGGGCAAAGGTTCTTAGAATTCGACTTTGATTACCATTTGTTTGTTTCTTTTTTTTCACACAAATTGACCCACCCTAGTATACAAATCCATTCACATGGTGACAAACTTTGGTGGGTGGATTAGTGATACAGGCAGACAGTCAGGACCAAAGCAGGTTATACAAATCCTCAAAGTTATTTATGAGTAAAGTATAAACAAGCCGATGGACAATTGCTTGCATATTTGATATCCACGGAAGTCATTAAAATATTTGCGGCCTTAAGAGGAAAATGGGATTTACTACTAAATTTCACTAAAATCTATTTAAACAGAGAAATCTTGTTCTGTGCCCATTTTTGATATCCGAAGGAGAGGGCGGACCCTCCCCCTTACCCTCATTTTCCAAAACGTCAGATCTCGGATATTTGTGCACCGATTTCAGCGAAATTTTGTATGCCACCAAATGGTACCCCAAAAACACGAAATTGGTACACAATTTTGTGATCAAATAACCCGGGGGGACGCCCCATCCAAAAACCCACCCGAACGGACATTGTTTACCGATTGGGACAGTATGGGTATCAAATGAAAGGTATTTGAGAATAGAGTGCGAACTTAAAATAAAAGTGACACCCTAAATGTCGGAGAGGTACCTCATCATTTAAAAGTAGAGTACCTGGGAAATAAGGGAATCAAATAAAAGGTATTTAAAAGAAGAGTACAAATCTGGCATAAAAATTTATTTCTTGATGTCTGGGGGCAGCCCCAGCAGGAAATATTTACCGATTTGGACAATATGGGACTCAAATGAAAGATATTTGGGTGTTAAATTCGATTATAGTATTATGATCCACCGACATAGGAGGTCGCCCCACGGCAAAAGTAGCTTCCAAAATCAAAAGTGGACCGATCGGGAAAATATGGGATTCAAATTAAAGGTATTAGGCAGTCGAGTATGAATATGATAATAAAAATTGTATCCAAGTACCTAGGGAGCTGTCCCAAGCCCAAAACCGCCCCTTGAGTAGCGCCCAAAATCAAAAGTGGACCGATCGGGAATATATGGGACTCAAATCAAAGGTATTCGGGAGTAGAATATGAATGTGATGTCAAAAATTGAATTCAAATACGTAGGGGGCCGTCCCAAGCCCAAAACCGCACTAAAAGTACCGCTCAAAAATATGAGACTCAAATGAAAGGTATTCGGGAGTAGAATGCAAATGCAAATTTTGCCCATGAACATTCCACTAAGGAACAGGGACAAACTTCTCACATATCAATGTGTGCAATCCGATTCAAGTTTAAGCTCAATAATAAGGGGCCTCCTTTTTATAGCCGAGTCCGAACGGCATGCCACAGTGCGACACCTCTTTGGAGAGAAGTTTTACATAGCATAATACCTCACAAATGTTGCCAGCATTTGGAGGGGAAAACCACCGCTGAAAATTTTTTCTGATGATCTCGCCAGGATTCGAACCCATGCGTTCAGCGTCATAGGCGGACATGTTAACCTCTGCGCTGCGGTGGCCATCGGAAGAAGAATATCAAGTCAAACTAAGGATAAGAGAATTTCTACGCTATTTAACCTTAATAAAGTTATGGCCCGATTCGGACCATAATTGAATTGTATATTAAAGACCATAGAAGAAGTCATTGTGTAAAATTCGAAAAGAATTGCGCCCTTAATAAGCTCAAGAAGTTAAATAAAGAGATGGGTTTATATGGGAGTTGTATCAGGCTGTAGACCTATTCAGACCATATTTGACACATATGTTGAAAGTCATGAGTCATGAAGCCATTGTACAAAAATTCACCAAAATCAAATAATAATTGCGCCCTATAGAGCCTCAAGAAGTCAAGATCGCAGATCAGTTTATACGCCAGCTATATCAGGTTATGGACCGATTTGAACCATACTTTGCACAGTTGTTAAAAGTAATAACGAAACGCATCGTTCAAAATTTTAGCGAATCCGGATAGGACTTGCGCCCTCTAAAGGCTTACGAAGTCAAGACCCCAGATCGGTTTGTATGACAGCTATATCAGGTTATGCATCGATTTAACCCCTACTTGGCATAGTTGTTGGAAATCATAACAAAACACCTCACGCAAAATTTCAGCCAAATCGGATAAGAATTGTGTCTCAAGAAGTCAAGATTCAAGATCGGTTTATATGACAGTAATATCGGGTTATGCATTGATTGCACCCGTACTTGGCACAGTTGTTGGAAGTCATGGCGAAACACGTCATGCAAAATTCAACCAAATCGGATAACAATTGCGCCATCTAGAGACTGAAGAAGTCAAGACCCCAGATCGGTTTATGTGGCAACTATATCAGGTTACGGACCGATTTCAACCATACTTAACACAATTGTTGAAAATCATGAAAAAACATCTCATACAAAACTTCAGACAAATCGGATAGAAATTGCTCCATGTAGTGGCTCAAGAATAGACCGATATGGTCCATTTGCTATCCCAATCGACCTACACCTTTAAGAAGTATTGGTGCAAAATTTCAAGCAGCTGGCTTTACTCCTTCGAAAATTAGCGCGCTTTTGACAAACAGACTGAGGGACGGACATGGCTAGATCGACATAAAATGTGATGACGATCAAGAATATATATACTTTATAGGGTCAGAGACAAGTATTTCGAGGAGTTACAAACAGAATGACGAAATTAGTATACCCCCATCCTATGGTGGAGGGTATAAAAAGATGTCGAATACAACTTACTGTTACAAATTTCAGTGAAATCGGTCAATAAATGATTTTTTATGGCCTCAAGGGCTTAAATCGGCAGACCGGCCTGTCAATATTTCAATATATATTGATAGAAAAGAAAAGACAGGCAGACAGACGAACGAACGGACTGACATGACTAGATCTTCTTAGATTTTTACGACGATCACGAATATATATACTTCATAGGGTCAGAAATGGATATTTCGATGTGTTGCAAACGGAATAACAAAATTAGTACACTCCCACCCTTCGGTGGTGGGTATAAAAATGTATCTCAACCCGTTCTCAATCGGCGGACTTTTTATACCCTCCACCATAAGATGGGGGCTATACTAATTTCGTCATTCTGATTGTAACTACTCGAAATATTCGCTTTTCGCTCTAGAGGTCGCAATTATTATCCGATTTGCCTGAAATTTTGTACGACGGATTCTTTCATGACCATCAACATACGTGTTTATTACGGTCTGAATCGGTACATAGCTCGATACAGCTCCCATATAAATCGATCTCTCTATTTTACTTCTTGAGCCACCAAAGGACGCAATTCTTATTCGAATTGGCTGACATTTTACACAGGTCTCCAACATATAATTTAATTGTGGTCCAAACCAGACCATATCTTGATATCGCTCTAATAGCAGAGCAAATCTTTTCTTATATCTTTTTTTTTGCCTAAGAAGAGATGCCGGGAGAAGAACTCGACAAATGCCATCCATGGTGGAGGGTATATAAGATTCGGCCCGGCCGAACTTAGCACGCTTTTACTTGTTACTATTTATACCCTGAATTAGTTTGTAACACCCAAAAGGAAGAGAGATAGACCCATTGATCGGTATACCGATCGACTCAGAATCACTTTCTGATTCGATTTAGCTATGTTCTTCTGTCTGTCTCTCTCATATATGTACATCGCCCGATCTTCATCGGGCCACTGCAAGCGCTTTTATTGACCAATCTTCCCAAAATATTGTACAACGCGTTTTTCGATAACTTCCACATGTCTATAACGTTTCCTCGAAATCGGTTCAGATTTAGACATAGCTCCCATGTATATGTTTGTCCGATTTGCAGTAATATTGCAATCATTTGTTTATCGATTCTCTTGAAATATGGCAGGAGGGATTTTCTCTTGACACACGACATTATAGGTGAATTTCATAGAAATCGGTTCATATTTAGATATAGCTGTCATGTATGTATTGGGTTGCCCAAAAGGTAATTGTCGGTCATATAGTAGTAATATAGTCGGCGTTGACAAATTTTTTCAACGGCTTGTGACTCGGTAATTGCATTCTTTCTTTTGTCAGTTATCAGCTGTTACTTTTAGCTTGCTTTAGAAAAAAAGTGCGCGAAAGTTTGCTTACATTTGTTTGTTTGGCGTCAATTTTAATATGGGTACCACATGTATTGAAAGAAATTCATTTAACAAACCGAATAAACGCTTGTGATATGCACCTTAAACGCAATAAATTCGATCCGTTTTTAAAACGAATCATAACTGTTCATCTCCATTGTTTACAAAAACGTTAGTCGAAAACGATCATGGTCCAAGCATGGTGAACCAGCTCAAACCGCTTCAAAGGCTGATATCCACCAAAAGAAGGTAATGCTGTCTGCCTGTCTGAGCTGCTCCCAAGGAACCAAACGATTAATTCGGATGTTTACTGTCAACAATTGGACAAATTGAATACAGCCATCAAGCAGAAGCGACCAGAATTGGTCAATCGTAAAGGTGTCATATTCCACCAGGACAACGCTAGACCGCACACATCTTTGGGCACTCGCCAAAAACTGAGTGAGCTTGGCTGGGAACTTTTGATGCATCCACCATATAGCCCTGACCTTGCACCATCAGACTACCATTTATTTCGATCTTTGCAGAAGATCGCCTTGGTTCAGTTTTTTGCAGATAAAGGCCAGAAGTTCTATGAGCGTGGAATACTAAATTTGCCAGGAATATGGCAAAAGGTTATCGAACAAAATGGCAATTATATATTTGATTAAAGTTCATTCTAAATTTTATTACAAATGCATTTACTTTCTTTTAAAAAATCCGCAATTACTTTCTAGGCAACCCAATAGATCGCCCAATTTTCACTTCTAGAGCCACTGCAAGAGCATTTTTTGACCAATATTGCCAAAATTTTGTACAACGTTTTTCTCGACTAGTACTACATTATCTGAGAAGTTTGGAATTAGATATGGCTCCCGTATATATGTTCGTCAAGTTTTGGCTAATTTGCAATAATGTTGTCATTTGTGAACCGTAGTTTTTACAGTTTGAACATCTTTGCTCGAAATGTGATACGGATTGTTTAATAGCCCATCTGAAAACATGCGCCGCGGTCCATCAAAATTGGTTCAGAATTAGACATAGCTCCCACTTTGAACCTACAGGGTAGGTGTAGGGTATTATAAATGCGTTACCGCCCGACTTTTGCCTTTCCTTACTGGTTCTTTTTTTCGATTCTCTCCCACGGTGTGTCGCTTAGCAAGATCTATAGAACGATTTCCTTATATGTCCTCATGAGGCCCCAAGAGCAGATAGTCACTGTTGAAATCACGCTACAGTCTTTAAAAAAAGAGATATTGAGCTGAAATTTTGCCCAGATTCTTTTTTTTGTCCATAAGCAGGTTAAGTTCGAAGATGGGCTATATCGGACTATATCTTGATATAGCCCCCATATAGACCGATCCGCCGATTTAGGGTCTTAGGCCCATAAAAGCCACATTTATTATCCGATTTTGTTGAAATTTGGGACAGTGAGTTGTGTTAGGCCCTTCGACATCCTTTGTCAATTTGGCTCAGATCGGTCTAGATATAGTTGCCATATAGACCGATCCTCCGATTTAGGGTCTAAGGCCCATAAAAGCCACATTTATGGTCCGATTTCGCTGAAATTTGGGACAGTGAGTTGTCTTAGGCCCTTTGACATGTTTCTTTAATTTGGCCCAGATCGGTTCAGATTTGGATATAGCTGCCATATAGACCGATCCTCCGGTTTAGGGTCTTAGGCCCACAAAAGCCACATTTATTATCCGATTTTGCTGAAATTTGGGACAGTGAGTTGTGTTAGGCCCTTCGACATCTTTCTTCAATTTGGTCCAGATCGGATCAAATTTGGATATAGCTACCATATAGACCGATTTCTTGATTTATGGTTTTGGGCCCATAAAATGCTCATTTATTGCCCGATGTCCCCGAAATTTGGAACAGTGAGTAACTTAACTCACTGTTCCAAATTTCCCCTTGACATACTTCTGCAATATCGCACAGATCGGTTCAGATTTGGATATAGCTGCCATATAGACCGATATCTAAGTTTAGGTTTTGGGGCCATAAAAGACGCATTTATTGTCCGATGTCGCTGAAATTTGGCACAGTGAGATTGGTAAGGCTCTTCGACGTCCTTCTTAAAATTTGCCAGATCGGTCCAGATTTGAATATAGCTGTCATATAGACCGATCTCTGGATTTAAGGTTTAGGGCCCATAAAAGAGGCATTTATTGTCCGATTTCGCCGAAATTTGGGACAGTGCTTAGTGTTAGGCTCTTCGACATGTTTATGCAACTTGGCCCAAATCGGTCCAGATTTGGATATAGCTGCCATGTAGACCGATATCTCGATTTAAAGTCTTGGCCCTATAAAAGGCGCATTTATAATCCGATTTCACTGAAATTTGACACAGTGGCTTATGTTCGGCTTTTCGACATCCGTGTCGTATATAATTCAGATCGGTATGAGGTATATGAGTATAAGGTATGAAATTTTCACCGAATTTTGATGAAAGGTGGTTTACATATATACCCGAGATGGTGGGTATCCAAAGTTCGGCCCGGCCGAACTTAACGCCTTTTTACTTGTTATAGCCTCTTTGGAGGGAAGTTTTAATAGCATAATACCTCACAAATGTTGCCAGCATTAGGAGGGGAAAACCACCGCTGACAATTTTTTCTGATGGTCTCGCCAGGATTCGAACCCAGGCGTTCAGCGTCATAGGCGGACATGCTAACCTCTGCGCTACGGTGGCCTCCCTTTTTCTCTGGGTGTATACTTGTCTAATGTTTCTGCATGATTTTCCCGATTTTCTTCTTCAGAGACATTTATGAATAGATGGTCCTGAAGTTTGACACAAGTGTTCTCTTCCTGATCCCCAAACTTAAATCACCAATCACCGACTCGAACTCCCTAGTTCAACTCATATATATTGAAGTTTTCAAGTGTCTTTAAATGCTGATTTCACACACATGCTTAGGATTTTAATTTTCAAAAAAATTGTTACTCAACCGTTCATCCAAAAACTGAATGTCTCAGCACATTTGGCCACCCAACGGGCGAAGAACACTCTCTTTTGCCAGCATATTTTCAGTTCAATAACACATGGCAACTGTAACGGGGATGAGAATAAGCCAAGCTAAACAAAAACCAAAAAAGACAAAAGCTAAACCCCAAAAACTTAGTTTCTCCCCATACCCTGCCCCTCCAACTCACCATACAAATCAAAGGGATGCTTCAAAATATGCCACAGATTCGAACTAATTGCAGGCTTAAGGTATCATTAAAATCTACTCTGTTGAATATGGTGAAACATAAAACAGTAGCCCTTGTTGGTTCAATGTACTAAGGAGTGGTTGCATTGTGGCAAGGGTGATGGTGTTTGGCTTTGACTATTGCCAATTAAAGTTAATATTCGTTATACCAACATCACTCCCATTTTCAGCAGCAGCATAAGCCAGTCAACGACCACCGGCTTTTTACTGACAAGCCAACATATTTGGGAGTAACCAGAATGCGATATGTGGACATTAAATCCTACCTTTAAGCTTAAATCTGCAACCAACACAAAAAAAACACCATCAAATTGTACAAAAAAAAAATAAAAAAAATTGAAAAAAAAAACCTTTCAATCAGCAGATTTACTTTTGTGTCTTGGCACTACATCTGCACCATCAGACTGCGGGAGGACTAAGGACTGTGCCATAAAAAAATTCTGTCAAGAGGGGGGAACGAACACACGGGCTTTTATATGGAGGAAAATTTTGATTCTATGAAAAGTACAAATAAATAGCAGTAGACATCAACCTCTAGCTAACATGGGCAGACATCAACACTAATGCCACATGGCGGACCTATGACAAAGCGATGGGAAGAGGACAGGGATTGGACAAACAAATCCTGGCACAGGCATACGTCCATAAACATTTGAGTTTAGCATCAGCAAAAAAAATCTAACGACCACCAATCCTTAAACACACAAACGCACACACACTCGCTCTCACACCGTCTCACACCAATATGAAATTCTATAATACTAACGTCTCAATATATTACCCATGGTCGGCGTGTGTGGTCCACAGTGGTTATTAGGGAGAAGAAAACATGTAAAAGCGCGTTAAGTTAGGCAGAGACGAGTCCTGTATACCCTCCACCATGAATCGCAGTTGCCAAGTAAAAATTGTATTACTGTTTGGAGCTTTATCATGTTATGGGCGGATTTGGACCATGCTTAGTTTGAATGTTAGAGACCATACCATCTCTAAAGGCTAAAAAATAATAATCGGGGTATTGTTTATATGGTTTTGGACCGATTTACACTATACTTAGCATTTTATCATTGTAAGTCAAAACCAAAGACTTCATGCAAAATTTCAGCTAAATCGGATAAGAATAGCGCCATCTAGAGGGTCAAGAAGTCTATATCCAATATCGGTTAATATGGCAGCTTTATCGGGTTATGAAACGATGTGAACCATACTCAGCACAGTTGTTGGAAGTTATAGCAAAACACCTAATACAAATTTTCAGCCAAGTCGGATAAGAATTGCACCGTCTAGAGGCTCAAGAAGTCAAGGTACGAGATCGGTTAAGATCATACTTAACCGATTTCCTAAAACTCAAAACAAAACACATCAAGCAAAAATTTCAGCCAAATCGGATAAGATTTGCGCCATCTAGAAGCTCAAGAACTCTAAGTCGGAGTTGGGTTATTAAGCCGGATTCAGAGGGCGGTTTGGAGTTGAGCGCACTTGCCTCAACTCCGACTCCGGTTAAATTGTCCAACTCCAAATTTAACTCTGGCCTCATAACCACGACAGCTGTTGACTCTGCGGCCCTGAGAGCAACACCCTGAAAATCCATTCCAGCCATGGCAGAGTAACTCAAAAAGGCTCTTGCAGCATCGCCGGGATTATTCGGTGCGGTCCGGCCGATTTAAATGGCTAAAATTTGTGAATCGCCCACACTATCTTCTCTTCATTGACAATATCATTGATGGTGTCTTCCATAGATGCAGCTCCTATGGGTATTGCAATATCTTGATAGCTGATCTTCTTTTAGCTACTTGAAAAGTGCGTCTCCATTAGTGGTTCCACCGTCTCCTGGTTGGTCTCGTTGTAAATTTCGTTCTCCATCCTTAGAGATCTATCACGCTTAACTCTATACTACGAGAGCAATTTTCGGAAATTGGCCAGAGCTCCACGATATTCGTCCCAGCTTTTTGCGTTACGTGTTCTCTCCTTTCGCCTTATTAAAGAGCCTGCTGCTTTCCTTCCTGAGTGTCTTTAGGTTGGATTAGATAAGGATGATGCCAAGACTTTATCGTCTAGACATTCACGTTTGGCAGACAAAGGCCCAATGTGATTCCTCATCTACAGTCTTCTCCTTCCGATGAATTCTCTTCACAAAGCAAACTGTCCTCTGGGGCCACCCAGATGAAAAAGCAATCGCCTTGATCCTGCACTGATTTACTCCTCTCAGTTCTTCTAGTGCCTGAATGAAACAAGAGCTCAGTATTCTGTTTCTACTTTGACATATAGCAGGACATTGACAAAAAAAAGTGAAAGCTGTCCTCCGAGGCTTTGGTCTCATAACACCACCGACAGATCTCATTATTTCTAATGCCAATACGAGACATATGTTTACTTAACTTATTATGTTCTGTTAAACTTCAGATAACCATACTCAGATGTGTCTTTTCCATTGACAACAGATTATCTATGTTTGATTTCGAGCGTTAGTCCCACAGAAGCTTTGTTTGTTCTTATCCGGCTGTTAAATTCCAGCGATTAAACCATGTATCATTATAACGATCCTTAATTCCGATAGTGGTGGGTAAACATCCAATATTTACACAAGAGCAAAGCTTGTACCCAATCTCGCAAGCATATCCCCCTTCTCATTTTCTACAATATCCTTATGTCCGGAACCCCGCATAAAGCTAAATTATGATCTATTGGAAGACAGTTTAAGACCTCTCGACAGTGACCCAAAATCTCAGATATTATACTCGTGCCAACTAAAGACTTCAATGCTGCTTGACTATCGCTTTAAAAACAGATGTTATATCGATATGTACCTCTGGATAGCACAATCTCTCCGCCATTGTTATTGCAAGGACCTCTGCCTGGAAAATGCTGCAGCCATCACGCATTCGCAAAGAGGCGTTCACGTCAACTTCATCGCAATATATGCCACAATCGGTCCTGTTCTCCATCATAGATACATTTGTAAATTCGACCCTTTAGCCATTCCGTCAGAGTCGATATCCTAATATATAGTTGCCGCTCTGCTATTTCCGTCCCTACTTTTAAGTCTGTCTGCACTTCTTTCAATGTGCTGTCCAGTATACGGGTATGTCTAACTGGATTTTTCCTAAGCAGGTCAAGCTGTAATAGTCTAAACAGAGTCCTCTCTACCGACTCCTTCATAAACAACTCGATCAGCTAGATTCCTATCAAAACCGCTAAGGACCTTGTTGCAGGACCCGTAGCCCCAGTCGTGAATCTCAAGGCAACACTATTAACCCTGTATAAATCGCGCACATGTGTCCCTTTATCCGTCACCCGCCACCAAACATGACAGTCATATGTCAGAACTGGCCTCACCACCGCCATGTATAGTCAGTGCATCAACCTAAGTCGTAGAACTCACCTACTTCCTATAAGCTTCTGACAGGAGTATAGAGCCGCAAAGACCTTTACGCGTGAGGCTTTGCTCAAGTTTCAGTCCAATTTACTAGCAAGAATAACGCCAAGAAATGTAGCCGATTTAGCGAACTCCGGAACCCTTAGCTTACTTGTGAACAAGACCAGTTCTGTCTTCCTAGGACTCACCCCTGGCCCTGAATTCGCGGCCAAAGAAGCCGTGCACCCATAAGCGCCACTAAGAATGTCCAATATAGTTTCTGGAATTTTACCCGTTGCGAGAATGACAAGGTCATTCGCATAAGCACACACCTTCACCCCTTTTGCCCTCAATCTGGACAGAATAACATCAGCTACAAGATTCCATAGCAGCGCTGAAATGACGCCGCCCTGAGGTGTAGCCCTAGCGACGGTAATCCGTTCTGTCGTTTGGCCAATACTGGTCATGATCTCTCTATGCGAAAGCATTCCCATTATCCAAACTATCACGCTATCATTCACACCTGCACCCCGTAAAGCCCGCTCAATAGCAGACACATGCACAACTTTTACTCCTAATGTGGAAATCCAAAATTCTCTCCGATGTCTTTACAATAAAGGAGGAGAGACCGATCGGTCTAAAACCTTTGACCGAACTGTACTGTAGCTTCCCTGCCTTAACCCTCTTCCAAGATTAAGGTATGTAGGCAAATTCTATACAAGCCCTCAATAGCAGAATAAATCTTCCCGAACGGCACTCGTAGGCCTCCTGTAGCATTTTCGGGTAAATGCCCCCGGTCCGGGTGATTTATTAGGACCGAAAGAGTGTAAAGCCGCACGAACATTATCATTAGTAACAAGTCTCCTCACCATATAAGTTCTCCGCCATTATCAAACTAATTTCCGCCTCTTCCCTGCGCTCATAGCTGAAAAAATGTGTCCCGAGCAAATGCAATAGAGTCTCACAAGGGGATATGGTCCATTCCTCATCCGGCTTCTGCAGATATCCCTTAAATGGAGAATCTTTGGCCATTGGCTAACGTAATCTTGAAGTATCCTTTATATTTGGGAGCTACTCGATCAACCTGATAAAGTCCTCCCTTTTGAGGAGGACTTTGCCTTCTTATAAATTCTACACTTATTCGTATAAGCTATAAGGTCAAAGTATGCAGCTCCGTGGAGGATACATCTGAGGTCTCTAGACTAAGGAAGATTCTATTCTCAAGACCTATTACGGTGTGCTATTTTCAAAAGTCAGAGAATGTATGGACAATGTCTAGTGAGGAAACACCAGAACTACTCGTTGATACACTTTTTCCGGGAAATTCTGCAACAGACAACGTGGCGCCAGAAGAGGTTGTCACTGATATGCATTCGTCGAAGTCTATTGGGGAAATTGTGTCTGAGCCGAAAATCCTTTGGGCAATAAGAAGTTTCGACTCCTTTAAGTTGCCAGCCTCTGATGATGTATCACCAGTTGAATTACAAGATGTGTCTGATTGACTGGTTCCTTGGCTGAGGGAGATGTGCTCTGTTTGTATCAGCATGTCACCTGTGGGATGGAGGGGCACGAAGGTCATTTTCATTCCGAACGGGAAAGATTTTCGTCCTATTAGTCTGTCATTCTTTATGCTGAAGACTGTTGAGAGTTTGATAGAAACATATCTTAGTGCAAAGATCCCTGGAGATCGCCTATTGCGGCAGCAGCATGCATGTAGTAAAGGCCAATCCACTGAAACAGCCTTTCATGACCAAGTCGGCTACATAGAGGGTTCTCTCGCTGCCAAGGGCATATTCCTTGAATGGTAGCATTTCTTCACATTGACGGTGCTTCCAATAATGTAAAGCCGACGTCAATCATGAGGGAGTTTCAGATTCTGTGCATCAACTCTACCGTAAGAAAGTTTATTAATAACTTATTTACTAAAAGATGCATTACGGTAGGCTAGGGATCTGTGGATCTAAAAAGATGGGTCAGCAGAGGAACAACTCAAGGAGGTGTACTGTCTCCTCTACTTTGGAATATAGCCATTAACTGTATATTATTGTCTCTGGAAGAAAAAGGTGTAAAAGTGGTCGGGTATGCTGATGATGTGGCAATTGCAGTTAGGGGAAAGTTTCTCAGCACTCTAAGAGATATACTTCAGGAAGCTCTACGTGCAACAGCAAAGGGGGCTACCAAAAGGTGTCCAAGTATAAATCCGTGCAAGACATAAATAGTTCTTTTCAGCAGGAGATACAAGTTGCCCACAGTGGAACCTGTCTCCTTGGGAGGAGAGAATGTTCCATTTACAGAATGCGCAAAATATCTGCGCGTGTTGTGCTGGACAGGAAATTGAACTTAAAATCCAACATTTTGGATAGGGCAAGAAAGGCCACTTTTGCCCTATACAGCTGCAAGAGAGCCATTGGCAAAAGTTGGGGATTTAGACCGCGTGTCATGCATTGGGTTTATACTGCAGTTGTCAGACCTCTTATGCTATATGGTGTTGTGGGCAGGTGGACGGCGCTTCAAATATCCACCTACAGCTCAATACCCAAACCAAAAGCATGACTTGTTTGTGCATCACAGCCGCACGGAGGACGACACCATCTTATGCCTCTGGACATTGTGGCTAGACATATTGCAGCGACCACTGCCGTGAGGTTAAGGGAGCTTTCTTAGCGGTCATGTGGCGGCTACGATCACTGTGTTATCCTTGATACAATGTCCCATGTTTCAGGTAGTGTGAATTATACTCTACCTGAGCCGCTGTTTGATAAAGGACTGTGCCACTATCCCTGATAGAACCGATTGGAACTACGATATCCCTGGTAACATAAGTTACATAGACTTCTACATGATGGTTCCAACCTAAACGACCAGGTGGACTTTGGGGTGCACTCTTGAAATTTAGGTTACCCGACCACTGCAGTGTGTTTCAAGGGGAGATCCATGCAATTAAGGAAGTGGTGGAATGGCTATGATATAATGCCATTACGACGATTGGCATAAATATCTTCGCAGACAGGCAAGCAGCCAAGCAGCCAGGCAAATCCCTGGAGAACGTCTTTCTGACGTTCTCCAGGGACTGTCGCAGATATCGACTGTCGCAGATATCTCAACGAGATGGCTGAACTGTTCTGGGTGCCAGGCCACAGAGATATCCCTGGGAATTGTAAAGCGGACGAGCTTGCGAGACTAGGAAGCTAAGTTTTCAGGCCCAGTCCCAAAGGACAACGAATGATAGATGGTCACAAATAGGATGCTGTGAGCATTCCAAACCTATGTGGCCTAATCTAGACTTGAAGAGGTCTACCGCTTTGCTGTCATAGTCTTAGCCGTTTGATCATCGCAATTTGTATCCCTTATCCTTTGTTTGCCTATAAAGAGATACCGTGCAAATAACTTGACAAAAGCGATCCATGGTAGAGGATCGGCACGGCCGAACTTAGCACGCTTTGACTTGTGGTTTGTTTACACCTAAAGATACAATAACTCAACCTTCTATAATCACTGTGCCAAGTGATACAACCTACATAAATGTGAGATGAAAGCGACATCAGCAGCGGTAGCAACACCAACATACATGCTCGTATTTTTAGGAAAATCCTTTCACTTTGACATTAATCCTCAATAGCCGCTGAGAGGCAGACTTCAACACAACACAAAAGATGAACAATACGAAATGACAGCACATTAGTGCCATTGAATAAAATGGAATCTGGTCTGGTGGCTACGAATTCAGATCTATGACTTCATTCATATCTCCATTGGTCTGATACAGTGTATTTGGCCAGGACCAGTCCGCAACTACGAAACACCCAACAACAACACTGAAAAAAGAGCAAAATGTAATAAATACTCTCTTCACTCACTTAGTAACCAACACACACACATATATGTGCCATCGACTAAGCATTAATGACGGACACGTAAGCGGGGATTGGCCATTTAAAGCCCTGCAAACAGTCCTCACACCCCTCTAAGAGCAAGAACAGTGTGTGTGTGTGTGTGTGTGTGTGTATGGACAAATGAAGAAAGCGAAATGTACAAATTATGTACGGGATTTTTTCCCAATAGCTGGCAAAGGCACTTAGCTTAATCTGTAAGTACGTTTTTGTTGCGAATTTTTTTCTGGCATCCCTTTACACAGCACCCTTCTTCATCCTTTGGGGCAAAGATTTTGTGCTTATGCTGCGATACATTTTTTAGCTCATCTTCCCTCTATTCATACCTTCATACATGCTCACATTTTGAAAAAGAGAAAAATTGCACAAAAACCAAATGAATATGCCACCAAGAATTTTCCTATATAACCATATTGACCGATTCGGATAACACTTAGCAATGAAGTTGCAATTCATAAGATGGGGTTTTGGCCCAAATTTCAGCCAAATCAGGTGAACATTTAGGCTTTTGAGACTGAAGAAGCCAAATCCGGGGATCGGTTTATATGGGGGCTATAAATGTTAATAGAGCGATTCGGATCATACTTGGCATGGATGTTGGAAGCCATAACTCAAGTGGTTGTTCCAAATTTCAGTCAAATCGGATAAAAATTTGGGCTTCTAGGGGCTCAAGCTGTTGAATCCTGTGACCGACTTATATGGAGGCTATATCTGTTTATTGACCGAATCGCTTTATACTTGGCATGAATGCTCAAAGTCATTACTCAAGTCTTTGTTTCAAATTTTAACCAAATGGGATGAAAATTGAGGCTTCTAGGGGCTAAAGAAGGCAAATCGTGGGTTCGGTTTATATGGGGCTCTACCTGTTTATAGACCGATTCGGATCATACTTGGCATGATTGTTAGAAGTCATAAGCTTAGTCCTTGTTCCCAATTTCAGCCAAATCGGATGAATATTGAGGCTTCTGAAGGCTCAAGAATTCAAATCCGGGGATCGGTTTTTCTGGGGATTGCATGGATGTTGGAACTCATCACATAAGTCTTTATTTTAGATTTCAGCCAAATCGGATGAAAATTGAGACTTCTAAGGGCTGAAGTCAAATCCGGGGACCGGTTTATATGGGTGCTATATCTGTTTATAGACCGAATTGGATTATGCTTGGCATGGATGCTCAAAGTCATAACTCAAATTTTAGCAAAATTGGGTGAAAA
>NC_081552.1:215423551-215464793 GCF_963082655.1 Stomoxys calcitrans
AGATGCTAGAAGTTGAGTGTGTATGTGTATCGGCTCTCTTGTATGGTCAACTTTCGGTAGTTTTTTACGAGAAGGGCAACTGTTTTCCGCCGCTGGGATGATATGGGCCCTCCTTTTTACAGCCGAAAGCCGCAGTGCGACACTACTTTGGGGAAAAGTTTTTTACATTGTAACCTCACGAATGTCGCCAGCATTAGGAGGGCATAAGCAAGCTAAAATTATTTTCTGATGTTCTGGCCAGTATTCGAACCCAAATATTCAGGCATTATATTGCCTCATTCCCATTTTTTAAGAAAGGTGTCCTCGAGATTTGGGGCACAATTTTTATATCAGATTTGTACACTGCCAACAAACAGACAAATCGAAACACTTTCTCTGTTACTTACACATATGTAATAGATATTAAAGTATAAAGCAATAAATTTCTTTATTTCGTTTTAATTTGTTATTTACTTTCTTTTTTCTGCATATATAATCACATGCCAAAAATATAAGAATGCATCTTATTAAAAATTTTTTACCAAAAACATGTTTAATTTTTACTTCATTTCAGTATCTTTTGAAAGCACAACAATGGCATCACCGATTGCATTGAATTGGCTCCCCCACTCTCTCACACAATCAACATGTTCTAATATAACGAGTGTAGAAGACAACACGCACGCAACTCGTTCCTATTCTCAGTTTTGGTGTTTCTTCTTTTCGGTTCGGTCGCGAAATGGCTAGGCTCCATTATAAAGTGAAATTTCTTAGCTAAAAACTTAAGTAATTGTAACAAACTTTACACAAAAATATAGATCATGGTTTATTTTTCAAAATATCATAAAAAGTTAAACAAAAACAACATTTTGAACGCTTTAAAAATGAGTGAAAAGAGTTTGCAAAAATAAAAGGCTCGTTTCGTGTGTAAAATAAACAGCAAATGATCGTGGTGTGTTATTCTATTTTCCACCTACGCATTCGTGTGTTGTTGTTGGTGCATTGTGAACCAAATCATCGCGGTGTTGAGTGTTTACGAACATTAATGAAATCAGAGAGAGAGAGACAGAGAGCAAGAAAGGCAGTTAGCTAGAGAGATGGTAAATATATGAGAACAACAATAACGAAGGCAATGCAGTGGACAATGTTAAGTGGTAAGTGGTTTTTATATCAACATTACAATAAATTTAAATATTACATTTACCTATTATATCAAGATCCCAGAAACACATAGATAGATGAACCAAATAAAATATTTTTATCCTCTTAGTAGTCTTCAGTTTCAGCAAAAAAAAAAAAAAAAAAAATAATAAATAAATAAATAAGGTTATTATATATTTCAGTCTTTTCTGAGTTAGGGTTGAGACCCCTAGGTCTAGCTTAGTCGTATGCCATCTGTAAGACCCTTTTGGCCCTTCTGCAAAGCTGATACGTATCCTTACCCCCCAGAAGTATTATAACAAATTACTTCTAATATGGCACAGATACTTCTTACTGATGTAGTTCGTTAGGGATTGACAGTGGGCCAAATTGGTACATACATATTTGGATGTAGCGCCCATAAAAAATTGTCTTTCGATTTGCCTCATTATGCGGTAACTGTTCTAAAATTTGCACTGTTTTGTTATGTCTTTCAAAACCTATGGTAAATCGGTCTATAACCTTAAACAGCTCGGTATTAATAGAACTTCCATGCTTGTTCTACATCCTCTTTACTTTAATTGGCCATTATAGACAATTTGTTCCTTTAGCCGAACGTAGAATAGATGCCTGGTCTCTCCTTCGGAGTTTTGGTCTTCCTCTTTTCTACATATATTGGGTTGCCCAAAAAGTAATTGCGGATTTTTCATATAGTCGGCGTTGACAAATTTTTTTACAGCTTGTGACTCTGTAATTGCATTCTTTCTTCTGTCAGTTATCAGCTGCTACTTTAGAAAAAAAGTGTAAAAAAAGTATATTTGATTAAAGTTCATTCTAAGTTTTATTAAAAATGCATTTACTTTATTTTAAAAAATCCGCAATTACTTTTTGGGCAACCCTACAATTTTTGCCAATTCGCCAAATGGTGCTGGCAGCAAGATTTTGATTTACATCTTAAATTAACAATATATGTTTGTAACTGAATACACAGCCTCCATTCGATATATCTGGCAAAACTTTTAATGGGGAACAACATTTCAAGCCTTATAAAACTTTTGTACATTCTTTAGTTCGTGTTTCTTTTTGACTTGCCTTTAAATTCCCAACCATTTATCGAAAATGGACGCATCCCCCTACATTGAAAGAAAAAAAGATTCAATTTTAGATAAATATGCAAGTGGGTTGTCCTAATTGCAGACGGCAAACACTTAAGATTCATCTACGAAAAGGGTTGAAAAATCCTAACTGGAGGCATGGCGCAAGTATGGGCACAAATTGACCTCCTCACCGCGGCCACGTTTACCCGGGAAAATGACACGTGCAACAAAATGTCAGTTGCAAATCTGCGTTAATTAAAATGTCACACATTTCGCTTTTATCCCATCTAAAGCGAAATGTGTCTTAGTTTTGGTTCGGTTTTACCCTTTTGCATTTATCTTCTTGTTAATCTGGTCAAACATATTGTGGCAAGAATTGAACAAATTGTTGGTCTACATCTTAGTGGGGGAGTTGGTAGGAAGGGATATCACTTTCAATATTGGTTTTGCCAAATGATGTTTCACATGACAGAAACTTGATGATCAAAATGTACTTTTGTTTTGTAAGATAACAATGAGAATGTAAGTCCTTGTTAGAAAAACAGGCAATGCAGAGGGGGCATGTAAGTCTGTATCTCTGGCATGGCATATTAAGGGGTAAACTATTGTAGTTTTTATATTTTTCAAGGACTGAATGCACAGCATGAAAAGGATATGAACTCATGGAGGTTTTGTTTGCACTAATTACTACCAATCTACATGTACGATATTGTGGTGGACGGTATAAGTAATTTGATTCCATCATTACCCACAATATTGGAAAAAGTGTGCATTTTTACCCTCTACCATAGTTTGGGGGTGTATGTTCTAACTTCGCCATTCCGCTCGTAGTACTTTGAAACATAGGTCTAGGAGCCTGCAAATATGTCCGGTTTGGGGTATTGGCCCTAAAAACTATGAATATTTAGTTCTACTCTCTTTAAACCCAATTTATCTTGGTGAGCAAATACGTCCTATTTGGTGGTTGCTATGGTGGTGGGACGTCCGCTAGACAGTTGGCCCCGAATGTTGATATCAGGAACGTGGTCTACTACCACATACCTTTAATTTGAGCCCCATATTTCCATAGTCGGCAAACATTACCGGCTTGGGGGGTGTTTTGGGGGATGGGTGGCCACTTTGTGAGTTGGCCTTGAAAATATATATCGGATTCGTGTTCCACTCTTAAAACCCTCTTATTTGAGCCTCATAATGCAAAAGTCAGCAAATACTTCCTATTTGGGTGGTGTTGTAGGGGTGGGGTGGCCCCATAGACACTTTTCCCGAATATTGATACCAGATTTGTGATTTACTGCCAAAGACCTTTCATTTGAGCCCCATATGGCTATGGTCGTAAATGTGTCCCCTTTGGGGGAGGTTTTTGGGGAGAGGCGGTCCCCCAAACACTTGCTCTCGTATTTGGATATCAGATTCTAATTCTACACTTAAATACCTTTCATTTAAGCCCCATATTCCCATGGTCAGTAAATAAGTCCTGTTTGGGGGGAGTTTTGGGAAAGTGGTGGACCCCCAGAAACGTGGTCCCACATTTGGATATCAGATTCATATTCTACTCGCAAATACCTTTCATTTGAGTCCCATATTGCCATGGTCGGTAAATATGTCCGATTTAGGGGTGTTTTGGGGTTTGGGGTGGTCCCTCTCGCACTTGGTCCGACAATTGGATATCAGATATGTTTTCTAAATACCTAAATACTTTTCATTTGAGCTTCATATTGTCGTGATTGGTCTAAATATATGTTTGGTCGGTTTTAGGGTGGGGCAGCCCCCCTAGGTACCCCATCCGAAATTTGGATACCAAATTTTTATTTTTAGGGTACTATATGAGAGCACACAAAATTTGGCTTAAATCGTAGCACCCATCTTCGAGAACTGACGTTTCTGAAAGTTAGGGTAAGGGGGAGGGTCCGCCCCCCTTTCACCACGGGGTCATTATGCAACATCGGTGCAGCCGTTTCTGAGTCTATAAGGAACACACAAACATACAAACAAACAAACCTATAAACAAACAAAAAGATGGTCTTTGCCAACAATAAGCAACTGTTTTTGCCGCTGAAATTATTTTGGAGTCCAAGGAATTGCGACAAGTATCTTGAATCTAGTTTCGCTTGAGTGGCTTTACTATATAAATTGGAAGTTACGTATTCGGTTCTTGTTTGAAACGTTGAGTGGAGCGGACGTATTGTTATTTCACTCCGCAAGAATTTTCCTGTAACTCGCAATAGGTCATTATTTTTGGAAGAAAAATTTAAGTCACTCAAGGATAGCTGCGATAGAGGTATCCATTAGGCGGTTGATGATCTGCGTCTGTTTCAAGTAGAGCGGCAGATCTAGAGCCCGGGAGTAGGCTTAGAATGGACTGCAAAGACCCAACAGCTGCGGTGGTGGAATCATTGGTTGTCTGCTACTGAAACCTCGATTGGTGGAGTGGCTCGTCAGCAGGAGTTTTTGACGAAGACACTTGGCTCGAGTCTAAAGGACAAGTTGAACATGTTCTTCCTCCGAATGCTTGTATTTTGTCCGGCAAACCAACACGCTCGTTGAGATGTTGGAATAATAGAAGACGCATCGCTCTCAGGTTTATTAAGAGGCTTGGTGCGAATGATCCAAGACTCTCACTGATAGGGAGAGAGATTCCCTAAATTGGGTTCGGGAATTGGCTGCACAGGCTACCCCAAAGACTACACGTCTAGATTCGGAAACTGCACCACAGTCAGCCAAAAGACTGCGGTCACATAGAGGGCATCCTTAGGGCGAACAACAGTAAGATGGGTCCAAGAACCTTTGCTAATTTCGCTAGGGACAATTTGGTGATGACAGTTATCGACAAGGGAGAAGAACAGGGCTATATACATACGAATAATAGGAGTGGGATAGTCAATGGACTGTCATCAGTATACTCCGATGTCCTTGCGGAATTTCCTGGGTCTCCTCAAGTTTGTGACGATGCAGGCTGGTATCGAGGCCGATACAGACTAATTGGCTTCGGAAAAGTATCGTTGTGCACTAAAAAAGATTGGTGAGATCTGGTCAGGTGCAGCACTAGATTTAGTCAAGAAGGTACATATTCCTTCTCGACCAACGGAGCATGCTTGGATACCAAGGATTATCTCAGATCCTGAAGCGATACTTGGAAGACTAAGAGAATGTAGTCCCAATCTTTCTGCGGTGACAGGAGACATACAGTATTCATACTAATCTCCCGCTGTCTCGCAGGTCTCAACAAGCCTGAAGGGGTTTTATGCAACGGATGCAACAAGTTGAAACTGAAGGTCTATGGAAGCTGTGGGGTTGGGGAATCAAGAGACGACTCAGCAGTTGTTGCTGAACACTTGCATGAGGAACTATCCACCACAACGCTGGCGGATTGCAGGAGATTGAATATCCCCCTGCCACAATCTAGACAGGAGGGGATGGCATCGAAACGGGATCCGACAAGACCTGTGTTGGTGGGTCACAAAGTTGGACTGGGCTCAAAGTACGTTCCAGCGGGGAAGCACGGAACTCAGAAAGTACTTCGACAGCAGCAGTTAGTGAATAATCTAAGGAGAAATCGTCCACACCGCAAGTGCCCAATGTCTTGAGGAAGAGTGGTTCCACAGCTTTCTCACCTGCCCCTGGATGCGTACGGAAGCTCACCATGACGAGTTCTAACGAATCTTGTGACGATAAACTCCAGAAGACGTGGCTAACACAACAGTGGTGGAAGTTCTGAATCCTGACTATGGTCCGGTTTGTACAGATAAATCTCCACCATTGTAAGGCCGCTTCGACAGCACTTAAGGTCCTCCTGATGGCTGGGGGATTTGACATGGTTCTTAGCCTTCCAGGATTTAAACTTCTCAAGGGTATGGGGAATGAGAGACACAAAGCCTGTATTCTTGCAAAGGGTAGTCTAAATGTTTTTTTTTTCTTCCGTCGCTAAGCACTGAAGATTCAGTAGTAACCAGCCTTGAAATTAACAAGTCTCATTACTGGCTGGCTTCCCTCTATATGGCACACGAGCCAGAGATGCCGCCTTCAAACCTTAAGTCGCTGGTTGATGCTGCTTTGTGGGGAAGAAAAGCCTCATTGTAGGAAGTGATGCTAATGCACATCACCAGATATGGGGAAGTTCGAATGTCAAAGAAAGGGTTGAGCTGCCTATCGAATATATTATAAGTTGCAGTCTGGCGAATTGTAATAAAGGGGATAAACCGACCTTTATTACCACGAACAGGCAGATGGTACTAGATATTACCTTTCTATCGGAAGATATAAGCGGAAGAATATGCGACTGAGAAGTGTTGGATGACCACAGCTTCTCTGATCACCGTTACATTAGTATAAGCCTTGGAGAAAATACTGGAGTAGTAGTCGCTCGACTAAACAGAAGAAAGGCGGATTGGGGTAAATTTCGGCACAAATTCTGCACCACTATCCCTTCTAGACTAGAAAATGAAGTGGAAACTACGGAGGATATAGACAAAGTGGTCAAGCCGATCACGAAGGCCCTGAATGACTCGGTTGTGTCAGCATACCCTAGTCCAAAGCCAAGGGGCAAACAGTGACCGCCATGGTGGACCCCAGAGCTGGTTGGTCTAAGGAAGGACTCCAGAAAACTCTCTAACAGAGCAAAAGCAACACGAGCATTGGGACATCTATAAGGCTGAGCTAAGAAAATATAAGGGCGAGCTTAGAAAGGCTCAGAACAAATCCTGAGTAGAATTCAGCAGCTACGTGGAGGATACATCTGAGGCCTCTTGGCTAAGGAAGGTTCTGTCTGTCGAGACCTATTACGGTGGGGTATATCCAGAAGTCAGAGGAGGTATAGACAATGACTAGTAAGAAAACACTAGAGCTACTCGTTGATACACATTTTCTGGGAAATTGAGGATTGCACTGATATGCATTCGTCGGAGTCCATTAGGGAAATTGTGTCTGAGCCGAAAATCCTTTGGGCGATAAGAAGTTTCGACTCCTTTAAATCGCCAGGCCCTAATGATGTATCACCGGTTGAGTTACAAGCTGTGTCTGATAGACTGGTTCCCTGGCTTAGGGAGAATACTCCGCTTGCATCAGAATGCCATATATACCTGTGGGATGGAGGGACACGAAGGTAAATTTCATTCCGAAAGCAAGAACACCCTACCACACGAAGGCAAACGATTTTCGTCGTATTAGTCTATCATCCTTTATGCTGAAGACTCATGAGAGGTTGATAGAAACATATCTTAGGGTAAAGATCACCGGAGATCGCCTGTCGCGGCTGCTGCATACATATAGTAAAGGCAAATCCACTGAAACAGCCTTTCACGACCTTATCAGCCACATAGAGGATTCTCTTGCTGTCAAGGAATATACAATGGTAGCATTTTTCTTTTAATAATGTAAAGCCGACGTCAATCATGAAGGAGTTGGAGTTTCTAGGAATCAACTCTACCGTAAGAAAGTTTATTAATAACTTACTTACTAAATAATGCATACTGGCAGGCTTGGGATCTGTGGATCTAAAAAGATGAGTCAGCAGAGGAACACCTCAAGGAGGTGTACTGTCTCCTCAACTTTGGAATATAGCCATTAACAATATAATAGTATTGTCTCTGGAAGAAAAAGTCGTAAAAGTGGTCGCGTATGCTGATGACGTGGCAATTGCGGTTAGGGGAAAGTTACCCAGCCCTCTAAGAGATATACTTCAGGAAGCTCTACGTGCAACAGCAAAGTGGGCTACAGAAAGTGGTCTGGGTATAAATCCGTGCAGAAGTAGTTCTTTTCAGCAGGAAATACAAGTTGCCTACAGTGGCACCTGTCTGCTTGGGTGGAGAGAAAGTTCCATTTACAGGAAGCGCAAAATACCTGGGTGTTTTGCTGGACAGGAAACTGAACTTCTAATCCAACATTTTGGAAAGGGCAAGAAAGGCCACATTTGCCCTATACACCTGCAAGAGAGCCATTGGCAAAAGTTGGGGATTTAGACCTCGTGTCATGCATTGGGTATATACTGCAGTTGTCAGACCTATTATGCTACAGGGTGTTGGTGGAAGGCGCTTCAAAAATCCACCTTCTCTTGTTTGTGCATCACAGCCGCACTGAGGACGACACCATCTGATGCACTGAATTTAATGCTACATCTTACGCCTCTGGTCATTGTGGCTACCTAAATTGCAGCGACCACTGCCGTGAGGTTAAGGGAGCTTTCAGATTGGTCATATAGCGGCCATGTCCGATGTTCCAGGCAGTGTGGATTACACCCTACCTGAGCCGCTTTTTGATAAGAATTACTGTGCCACTATTCCTGATAGAACCAATTGAAACTACGATATCCCTGGTAACAAAAGTTATATAGACTTCTATATGAATGGTTCCAAACTAAACGACCAGGTGGGCTTTGGGGTGTACTCTGAGGATCTAGAACTGGTCATATCGAAGAGGATACCCGACCACTGCAATGTGTATCAAGCTGAGATTCTTGCAATTAAGGAAGTGGTAGAATGGCTAAGATATAATATCATTCAACGATTGGCATAAATATCTTCTCAGAGAGACAGGCAGCCATTAAATCCCTGGAGAAAGTATTTTTGAACACAAAAACCGCCCTCCACAGTCGCAGATCTCTCAACGAGATGGTTTGAGAACCTGTCTGTCGCAAGTTATTGGGCTTTTTAATGCGATCTGGATGGTTCAATGGTAGGAACTAGGAGGCATCTTCCTTCTTCTGTTCCTGTATCACAATGGACGAAAACGTCAAAGTGAGTCTGATGGCAGACTGCCACTTAAACCTTACCTAAAATAGCCGCTTCATTGAATTGGCAAACGAATCGAAAAAAATTTTATTGGTCTAGGCAGTAAGTTCTTTCAATAATTTTTTAATGGAAGTAAATATATTGGAATACTTTAAAACCGAAAACAATTTAAAATTAAACTCACAATAGATACTCTATATATCCAGGGTGATTTTTTAAGAGCTATCGAAAAGTTTTCCAAAAGGAAAACACATAAAATTCCGAAAAATTCATGAAATCCTTATTTGAATCAATAGAACGATCCATATGATTCAAAGTTCGAAGCTTATTTCCCGCAAATGTTGGTCGTGACTGCGCCTCAAATGGTCCATCCGCTTAGTCCAATTTTGGCATACTCGTTCCATACTCTTTCGGCCGGTATCTCACGAATAAATGCTTCAATGTTGTCTTCCAATGCGTCCATTGAAGCTGGCTTGTCTGTATAGACATGAGCTTTCACATAGCCCCACAAAAAATAGTCTAAAGGCGTTAAATCGCACGATCTAGGCGGCCAATTGACCGGTTTCTAACGCGAAATAAAATGTTCACCGAACTCGCTTCTCAATAAGTCTATTGTTACGCGTGCTGTGTGGCACGTGGCACCATCTTGTTGAAACCACATGTCATGCAAGTCATGCTTTTGCGTTTTGGACAAAAAAGAGTTCACACTTACGTTACGACTCACATCATCTTTGAAGAAGTGCGGTCCAATGATGGCACCAGCCCATAAACCGCACCAAACTGTGACTTTTTCTGGATGCATTGGTAGCTCATGCAATGCTTCTGGCTGATCTTTACTCCAAAATCAACAATTCTGCTGATTTACATATCTATGAGCCAAGAATGAGCTTCGTCGCTGAACACAATAAGCGCACAGTCGAGTTTGCGTAGTATCTCTTTTTAGGCAAACAAACAATAATTGATAAGAATTGTTGTGCTTTTGGAGATATATCAAGTTATAGTCCGGTTCGTACCATAAGTGAATTGAATGTTGAAGACTCTAGTAGAAGTCATTGGGTAATATTTCAGTCCATTCGGATAAGAATTGTGCCTTGTAGTGGCACAAGATGGATAATCGTGAGATTGGTTTATATGAGAGCTGTATCAGGCTATAAATCGGTGTAGACCATATTGGACATGTATGTTGAAGGTCATGGGAGAAGCCGTTGTACAAAATTTCTGCAAAATCGGATAAGAATTGCGCCCTCTGTGGTTCAAGAAGTCAAGATCCAAGATCGGTTTATATGGCAGCTATGTCAGGTTATGTACCGATTTGAACCATATTTAGCACAGTTGATGGAAGGTATAACAGAACACCACATGCAAAATTGCAGCCAAATCGGAAGAAAATTGCGCCTTCTATTGACTTAAGAAGTCAAGATCCAAGATCGTTTTTCAGGTTAAGAACCGATTTAAACCATACATAAGACTGTGTGTGGAAATGATACCAAAACACTTTATGCAAAATTTCAGCCAAATCCGAAGAGAATTGTGCCCTCTAGATGCTCAATAAGTCAAGACCTAAGATCGGTTTATATGGAAGCTATATCAAAACACAGACCGACTGCTACAGCAACAACAACCTATTATAGAAAACCATTTATAAAAACTTCGGTTTTAGAAAAACTTTCTTAACATTTTTTTGAATAGGGACAATTTTATTTCTCTTTGGACAAAATTTTATATTTGTCTGTTGTCGTCATCCTATAACATCACAACCTTCTAACATTTTTGAAAAATGGACGGTTTGTGGTATAATCGAGCCGTATATATTTGTAGTTTGCCTTTGAAAGTTTTCTGCTACTTTTTGGCCCGTTTTAGTTATCAAAATTTGGCTTTAATTGAAATTGTGTGTATGGTACTTAAGCAACCCTCTTCAAAACTCCTAACTCATAATTTAATGAAAATTTTATTGCGGACAGCATTACCTTGGCAAGTTTACAAAATCATAAAAGTAGTCATGCTATTCTGGCATGTTGGCAGAAAACTTCCTAAGCGAATGTATGCTAAGTGCTACTTTGGTAATGTAATTGCAAATGCTTTACGTATGTCTCAAAATGATTTCTGAAATGTGTTCTCTTCAAATGTGAAATGAAAATTTAAATCCTACTAAGCTTCTCCATTGTTGCATTGTTGTGATTAAAATTTCTGATATTTCCTCCGAAAACCACATTACAATTTGAGACTTTTCTTTCTTGCCTTCATCAAAAGCTGTGTACCCTGTGTAGTTGTGGGTGTCAGTTTATGCCAAACATTTTGCCTGCATGGAATTCAAAACTTAGTCTTAAAAATTAAAAATATTAATTAAATATTGTTTTCTGGTACTCCAAAAGACTTTGGGTCGACGAAAATAAAACCCCAAAATATGATGGGGAAGAAAACATCCACAGCATTAGTATCCAAAACGGAGAAGATGTAATTGCCGTTTCCTTTGAATGACATCCTCCTGGAAAGGATAATGAATTTATGAAATTGCAATATTTTCTGGAAAAAGTAAAATGAAAAAAGAATTAAATTATATCTTATGGTTATATTAAAAAAACCTGTTCATGAATTTTGTTCACTTCTTACTAGTACGTATTTGCTGTGTGTGTATGTGGTATAAAGAAAATAAAGTAGCTTCTGAGCTCTATGGTGTGTCTCTATAGGTAGTAATATATGTACACAAATGTATGCGTTTCATATGGCATACAATCTAAAAAATGGCAAAGGATATGCTGAAATAAGAGCATATCAACATCGTAAGGAAACAAATATGAAATTTAATAACTTTAATGAAAGATTTACCTCGGTCTTTGCATATCGACAGTGATGCAAACATGTTGGCTTAAATAACAGTTTTTGTCTGATGAAAATAGGAAAGCACATGACTACTTCTTCAGCAAACAAAAAGTTGCTGCTTTAACAAACATTTCCGTCTCCAAATTCAAGTAACGAAATCTGATGATTTAACTACAAAATCTACGAAAATATTGCTCACTTATTACTGCTGAAGAGGCAAAAATTGTTGCTACGATAGCAAAAAAATTGCACTGCTTTGGGGTTTATATTTGAATGGAAGGCCTGCGCAAGACCATTCCCTTCGATTAAAACTACAACATTGTATGAAACAATTAAGAACTGAGTTTACAGATAATAAGAAAACAGATAACCGACACGCTAACCTCTGCGCCTGCGCCACGGTGGCCTCTAACCTGCTTTCAACCACAATTTTCAATAATAAAATTAATAGAAAAAATGTTGAATAAAAATATGGAGTGCCCCCCCCCCCCCACCTAGTAAAAAGTAAAATCCTGGCTACGTCCCTGGCTTCCAAATAAATCGATCTCCCGATTTAACTTGTTGAGCCTATAGAGGGCGTAACTTTTATCCGATTTGGCAAAAAAATGCACAGTTAATTTTTCTATGACCGCTAACATACGTGCCAAGTATGGTCCGAATCAATTCAGAGCCTAATATAACGAATTAAGGTCAATTTCCCTCTAGGACACATAGTTTAGGAGATACAACCATTTTAAAGTTTGCAAAGTGAAAAATCGATGGATTTTCCATGAAATTTTGAATTTTTCGATGGAGTCACGAATTAAGGCCCATTTCCGTATATGATGCATAGTTTAGGAGATACAGCCATTTTAAAGTTTGCAAACCGAAAATTTGATTTTTGAAATTTCATGTAATTTTTAAATTTCTGATGGAGTCACGAATTATGGCCCATTTTCCTCTAGGAAGATTAGTTTAAGAGATACAGCCGTTTAAAAGTTTGCATAGTGAAAATGCGATTTTTTATGGTTTTTCCGTCAAATTTTGAATTTTTTGATGGAGTCACGAATTAAGGCCTCATTTCCCTCTATAACGCATAGTTTAGGAGATACAGCCATTTAAAAGTTTGCAAAGTGAAAATTCGAATTAATTTGGAAGGCGAATTAAGGCCCTCTATGATGCATAGTTAAGGAGATACAGCCATTTTAAAATTCCAAAGTGAAAATTCGATTTTTGATGCAATTTTGAAATTTTTGATGGAGTCATGAATTAAGGCTCATTTCCGTACAGTTCCCTCTAGGAGGCGTAGTTTAGGAGATACAGCCATTTTAAAGTTTGCAAAATAAAAATTCGATTTTTGATATATTTTCCATGAAATTTTGAAATTTTTGTTGGAGTCACGAATTTTGGCCCATTTCCCTCTAGACCGCATAGTTTAGGAGATACAGCTATTTTAAAGTTTTCAAAGAGAAAGTTAGATTTTTGATATTTTTTCCATGAAATGTTGAAATTTTTGATGGAGTCACGAATTAAGGCCTCATTTCCCTCTATGACGCATAGTTTAGGAGATACAGCCATTTAAAAGTTTGCAAAGTGAAAATTCGATTTTTGATGAAATTTTTGATGGAGTCATGAATTAAGGCCCATTTCCGTACATTTCCCTCTTGGACGCGTAGTTTAGGAGATACAGCCATTTAAAAGTTTGCAAAATAAAAAATCGATTTTTGATAGATTTTCCATGGAATTTTGAAATTTTTAATGGAGTCACGAATTAAGGCCCATTAACCTCTAGGACGCATAGTTTAGGAGATTCAGCCATTTTAAAGTTTGTAAAGTGAAAATTCGATTTTTGATGGATGAAATTTTGAAATGTTTGATAGAGTCACGAATTAAGGCCCATTTCCCTCTAGGACGCATAGTTTAGGAGATACGGCCATTTTAAAGATTGCAAAGTGAAAATTCGATTTTGATAGATTTTCCATAAAATTTTGAAATTTTTGATGGAGTCACGAATTAAGGCCCATTTCCCTCTAGGACGCATAGTTTAGGAGATACAGGCATTTTAAAGTTTGCAAAGTAAAAATTAGATTTTTGATGGATTTTCCATGAAATTTTGAAATTTTTGATGGAGTCACGAATTAAGACCCATTTCCCTGTAGAACGCATAGTTTAGGAGATGCAGCCATTTTAAAGTTGGCAAAGTGAAAATTCGATTCCTGATGGATTTTCCATGAAATTTTGAAATGTTTGATGAAGTCACGAATTAAGGCTCATTTCTCTTTAGGATGCATAATTTAGGAGATACAGGCATTTTAAAGCTTGCAAAGAAAAAATTCGACTTTTTTAAGTATTTTTCATGAAATTTTTGATGGAGTCATGAATCTTTACTTTAATAGGTCATTGCAGAAAATGTGTTCCTCTTTTCGTCTGTCGAGACGTGGCTTTGCTCCTGCATCTGCTTGCTCAATCCAAAGAATCATCTGTTAGTCAATATTATCCTTCGTTTTATTTAGAAACTGGTGTGATTTGTTTCGTTTCTTGATACCATTTACTTTGTCTTATCTCCATTTACAGCAAAACCCACTTTCGTTGATTCTCTATCGATACTTTCATAAACTGCAGTTACTACTTCCGGTGACCGACCCATAATATCGGTGTTGTCGGCATAGGCGAGTAGCATATGTTGTCTTGTGCGTAGTGTGCTTTGCCTATTCACAACTGCATCTCGTATAATCTTCTCCAGCAGGATATTTTAGATCCGGGATCATCCTGCAAAGTCGTACATGTTTTGCTGGATTTCCAAACTCAGACACGGCTTTGTAGTCAACGAAAATATGGTGTAGATTTGCCCTTCTCGTATCATTGCAATGATTTGACGTAATGTAAATATCTGATCTTTGGTGGATTGACCAGGTATAAAGTCACACTGATAGCGTCCTATTCCAAATCGGTGCAGATAATCCCCCTTCCCCCCTAGCAGCATTCCTGGTAGTGAATATAAAAAAACCTGACATAACTACATTTTATGTCCATCTTCATGACTACAGTAGTAAGTGGAGAAAAATTCTTGCATCTCACCATCCATTCAAACCTATCCCTACGTTTTCCCACCCTTATTTGTAAATGCGACTTATGTACATACTTATACTCACATGAACTATTTCACATATTTTAGTGGTTAGCAATGTTTATCTAGGGCCTCAATTTATGGAACGAGCAAATCACAGCATTGCTATTTGCTTTCTGTTGGGACCACTGTGTTATGTAAATCTAACAGGATATTTTTTTTATGAGATAGTCAATGTTATACAAGATGTGGAACAAGTCGAAGCGCGCATAGTTCGGCCGGGCCGAATCTTATATACCCTTCACCATGGATCATATTTCCGAAGTTGTTTGCCGGTATCTCGTTAAAGGCAAACAAAGGATAATTGTAAATAATTGCCATGCTATATTGAAGCTATATCAGGTTATGAACCGATTAAAGCCATACTTGGCTTGGATGTGGGATACCATAGTATATGCCATGGCGCAAAATGTCAGGCAAATCGGATAAGAATTGCACCCTCTAGGGGCTCAAGAAGTATAATTGAGAGATGGGTTTATATGGGAGGTACATCAGGCTATGGGCCGATGGCCCCCACCCCCAAAAACCTCCATCCAACTGGACTCTTTTACCGCTTTGGGCTATATGGGTATCAAATGAAAGGTATTTAAAAATAGAGTACAAATCTGACATAAAAATGTATTCCTTGGTGTTTGAGGTGTCCGTTCGGACATATTTACCGATTGGGACAATATGGATATCAAAAAAAAGGTATTTAAGAGTAGAGTAAGAACTTGGTATACAAATCTCGCCCAAAGTGATCGGGGGTCCCCCACCGCTAAAAACCTTTCCCGCACTTGTACTCTTTCACAGCTATGGGCAAATGAAAGGTTTTTGAGAGTTGACTACGAATCTGGTATACATATTTGGAATAGAGTCTGGGACCGACCGACCTACTAAATATCCTTCAATAGAACGTAACGTGTACTTCGAGGGGGATAATATGTGAATTAAGAGAAAGCTCAATATTGGTAGAGTTCGAATCTAATGTTGATGTAAAGATTCAAGAATCTGAGTCACGTCCAGCCATCCTGCAGTTCAACAAGACATGTATTGTATATCGCGACAATAAAGGACTGAAATAAATTGTTTTTTGGGTCTTAGCGTCGGGGGAAATGACCCTCTCCTCCCAATAAAAACAACACAAAACTGTCATGTAGGACGACCGAGAATATGTTGTACTCAAATGAAAGGACGTGTCACAATGCAATCCCCCTCCCTCTATCCTGTCCAAAAAAAGGGATTAAAAAAATATATGAAGGCCGATCAGGATAGAATTCGAAAGCAGTAAAAGTAGAGTACACTTTTTACCCTCAAAGGAGGACCTACGGATCTTTAAATATGTGGTATCCCAAGTGGTAACTTTAAAATATGATCTTGAATGTAAATAACGAATACAAAACAAATTTATTAGTGTGGATCTGAATGAGACCCGTAGCCCTGAATATCTTGATCGCCACCTTCGAAATGCGTGACATTATGGGGCTAGCAGGATGCTATTAATAATTCAGGATCCGCCCTCTAAATTCCCTTCACATCGGCCATGCTTGCCTACTATGGCAATAAGGGGCTCAAATAATTGGTAGTTGATTGTAGTAAAATAATTTGATATCCATATCTGAGGCAAATTGTTCGAGTTTAGTCTTACCCCATAAATTCCCCCTGAACTATTTGAATTGCGGCTGAAATAAAAGGAATATAACAGTAGAGCACGATGCTGATATTTTTTCAAGACTAAGTGCGTTAGACATATTTGTGGGTTATTGCAAAAAGGGGCTCAAATCTGATATCTGTTTTGTGGCCAAGTATTTCAGGGACGACTCATCTTATAAATTCCCCCTAAACCGACTGTAGCAATATGTAGCTCAAATGTGGTTTTTGGGTGTAGAGTACGAATCTGATGTACTTTTTCAGGGCAAAGGGTTTGGCTACTCCAATCCACCACCAAAACCAAGAGAATGAAGTAGATCTAACATCCAACCGTCCCCTTACCCTTTTTTTAAAAACGCTAGATCTCGGAGGTGGGTGGGGCGATCTACTCGAAATTTAGTTTTTTTTTTTTAAATAACTCAAAAACAGAAATTTGGTATCCTAATTTAGGGTGAATACCAAGGTGGCCGCGCCACCTCCTTAGCTCGCTAAATGGAAGTACAAACCAATAATGACAATATGAGGCTCAAATTCAAGGTATTTGAGATTAGAGAATGAATCTGATATATGACGGTCCACCCCACCGCCAAATATACCACCATACCGGACTTATTTACCGACCATAGTAATATTAGGCTCAAATGAAATGCATACCGTATGCCCCATAGCAGCTGTATCGAAATATGTACCGATTTGGACCAAATACTAATAAGTAAAAGTCATTGTTCAATAGTTTTTTTAGAAGCTATATCTAAAAATAAACCGTTCTGAACCATGTACGACACGCCTAACATAAGTTTCTGTGTCTAATTTCAGTGAAATCGGATTATATAAGCGCCTTTTATAGGGCCAAGACTTTAAATCGAGATATCGGTCTATATGGCAGCTATATCCAAATCTGGACCGATTGGGGCCAATTGCAGAAAAATATCGAAGAGCCTAACACAACACACTGTCCCAAATTTCGGCGAAATCGGGCCTTTTATGGGCCCAACACAAATCGAGAGATCGGTCTTTATGGCAGCTAGATATAAATCTGAACCGATCAGGGTTAAATTGAAGAAAGATGTCGAAAGCCTAACACAACTCACTGTCCCGAATTTCAGCAAAATCGGATAATAAGTGTGGCTTTTATGGGCCTAATACCCAAAATCGGAGGATCGGTCTATATGGCTGCTATATGCAAATCCAGACCGATATGGGCCATATTAATTCAGGATGTCGAAGGGCCTAACATAACTCACTGTTATGGGCCTAAGACCCTAAATCTGCCGATCGGTTTATATACCCATCTTCGAACTTAGCCTGCTTATGGACAAAACAAGAATCTGTGCAAAGTTTCAGCTCAATATTTCTATTTTAAAAGACTGTAGCGTGATTTCAACAGACAGACAGACGGACATGTATGACATCGTCTTAGATTTTTATGCTGATCAAGAATATATATACTTCATAGGGTCTAAAATGGATATTTCGATGTGTTGCAAACGGAATGACAAAATGAGTATACCGTCATCCTTCGGTAGTGGGTATAAAAATCAATTTGTGTTTGTTTGTATGTACATTCCTTATAGACTCAAAAGCGGCTGAACCGATTTTCTTGAAACTTTCACAGATGGTTCATAATGACCCCGTAGTGCAAATATGGTACTACATTTTTTGATAACTGTGGGTGGGTCCGCCCCCCTTCAGATCTTGTCCTAATTTCCCTTAACCTAATTCTCAGAAACGTCAGATCTCGGATGGTGTGATTTTAGCGAAATTTGTGTACTATCTTATAGTAACCTAAAAGCAAAAATTTGGTATCCAAATTTCGGATGGAGTACCTAGGGGGACCGCCCCACCCCCAAAAATATTCCAAATACAATATATATAAAGACCAATCACGACAATATGAGACTCAAATAAAAGGTATGGAAGATTGGAAAACGTATCTGATATCCAATCGTCTGACCAAGTGCTTGGAGGACCACCCCAACCCCAAAAAATCGGACATTTATACCGACCACGGCAATATGGGACTGAAATAGGAGGTATTTACGGGTAGAATACGAATTTGATATCCAAATGTGGAATCAAGTTTCCGTGGATCCACCCTCTAAACAGGACTTATTTACTGACCATGGCAATATGGGGCTCAAGTGAAAGGTATTTGAGTGTAGAATACGAAAGGAATTCAGGAGTTGACCTCAAATCTGATATGGACGTAGGCGACCAACTGTCTAGGGGACGTCCCGCGCCCATAACAACCCCCAAATAGAACGTATCTGCTCACCATGACAAGTGGAGCTCGGTATTTATAGTTTTTAGGGCCCATACTCCAAACCGTACATATTTGCTGACTTTTGCAATTAGGGGTTTAAATTATAGATATTTGAGATTAGCGAACAGATTTTGTATCCAATTTTGAGACCAATGACAATATGGGGTTCAAATAAATGATATTTGAGATTAGAAAATGAAATTGAAAACCAATTTTTGGTCTAAGTGTTTGGAGGACGCCTCTTCGCATGAACTCCCCATATGCAAATTTTGCCCATGAACATTCCACTAAGGAACAGGGACAACCTTCTCACATATCAATGAGTGCAGTCCGATTCAAGTTTAAGCTCAATGATAAGGGGCCTCCTTTTTATGGCCGAGTCCGAAAGGCGTGCCACAGTGCGACACCTCTTTGGAGAGAAGTTTTACATGTTGCCAGCATTAGGAGGGGAAAACCACCGCTGACAATTTTTTTTTCTGATGGTCTCGCCAGGATTCGAACCCAGGCGTTCAGCGTCATAGGCGGACATGCTAACCTCTGCGCTACGTTGGCCTCCTTATACCAATGGCAATATGGGGTTTAAATAAATGGTATTTGTGAGAAGAAAAGCACGATGCTGATATTTTTTTAGGGCCAAGTGTCTGGGGCACCACCTCACCTTCGAAATATCGGTTTCAAATAAAGTCTCTTATGAATGGAGTACATCTAACATCCAAACTTAAATGACCATTAACCATCCGAGCGAATTCATAGGCCAATTAAGATAATATGGATTTCAGATAAAGGCATTTATTTTAATTTATGGTATTTCACTAAAGGATCTATAAATGTCGAAAATAAATATACAAAGGATAATGGTGTTCCATGTAAAGTAAAGGAAGGCGCAGCGGAGCGGGCCCGGTTCAGCTAGTATCTACATAAAGTCCTATATGGCCTATATACAATCCCAACCGAACTTCACCAATGGCAAGTTGTTGTGCAACATTTGAAGCGCCTAGTTTTACTACTTCGAAAATTAGGGTGCTTTCCACAGACGGACAAAACGACGAACTTGGCTAGGTTGACTTGAAAGGTAATGGCAATCAAGTATGTATACAATTTATATGGTCTTAGACCAATATTTCGATGTGTTACAAACGCAATGACGATGTTAGTATAACCCCATCCTGTGGTGGAGGGTATAAAAACGTTCGTTTGTTGTGTATTTATGGGTGTGAGTGTGTGTTAGAAAAGAATAAATAAAAGTGCATAGGGAAAAAGCATACCATCGCCACGTACTTTCAAACATGGATGGATGTTGCAACGCATAGCAGGCCTTTGCTAAACAGTTATAGCCATAAAAAACAACTAAACAGTGATGCAGGAGGAGGGAATATAAAAAACGAACGAAATGTAAACACACTCGAGAGAAAAATAAAACAAGGATCCAAACAAACAAGCCAAGAGTGTGAGAATCGGTAAAAGCGAGAAAAACACAGCACATTCAAATACACACAGCAATATATATATACTACAAGTTTTAACATCCCTTTAAAGAGAGGCCATGTGAAATATGTATGTATGTATGTATGCTGCATATGTAATTGGAGGTACCTGTTGCAAAATCACCATGCACTCACTTGCGCAACACCACTGTTGTTTTCATCGTCTGGTCTGGTGAATTCTCTGGATTCGTAGGGATATTTTTATGTTCTGCTCAACAGAGCATTGGGATAAACGAGAGAACCAGCCCAGAGTCATACCAAAAGTGTGCATGTGATGTACGAAGGACATACATATGTACATATATGTGGCACATACAAAGCAGCATTGACTTTTACATTTTGCTGAGCTCAATACATGTCCTCTGTGAATGCTTTTTTCGGGACGGTAGTAGTGTATGCGTACACACATGCACAGATATATACACAGGAAACAGCTTCACAAGAAGATTCGAATGAAACTGGTCAATGGGATATCCTACGTTTCCTACTAAAAACGAAGGCAGAAAAATTTTAAATGGAATAGCAAACAGCAAAAAGTTTTGGGGCGAACAGAACAGCTCTCGTGAAATGAAAATATTGAAATGGGTGACATAAACAATATTTTAAAACAAATTAAAGCACTAGCTTACCTCAAAAATGTTTATGGTAATAAAATTTTCAAAATCAAAATTCTTTTCCATAACCGCAAAAATTATATTTAAAAGAAGTAATAGATGATTCATAAAAGATTTTTTATACCCTCCACCATAGGATGAGGCTATACTTATTTCGTCATTCTGTTTGTAACACCTCGAAATATGTGTCTAAGACCCCATAAAGTATATATATTCTTGATCGTGACATTTTAAGTCGAACACGCCAAGTCCAACCGTCCGTCTGTCCGTTCGTCCGTCCGTCCGTCTGTCTGTCGCAAGCACGCTAACTATTAAAAGAGTATAGCTAGCCGTTTGAAATTTTGCACAAATACTTCTTATTAGTGTAGGTCGGTTGGGATTGCAAATTGGCCAAATCGGTCCACGTTGTAATATAGCTATGTCGGGTTATAATTCGATTTGTAACGTACTAGGCACAAGTGTTGGAAGCCACAAAAGAACACTACGCAAAAATATTTAGCCAAACCAGCCAAAAAAGTGTGGCTTGTAAGGGCTCAAAAAGTCAAACCGGGAGATCGGTTTATATGGGAGCTATATCAAAATCTGAGTTGCAGTCCTCAACGACCTACATCAATATTAAGTATCTGTGTAACATTTCAAGCGGCTAACTTTACGCGTTGAACAGCTATCGTGATATCGACAGACGGACATGACTAAATCGTCTCAAAACGTCGAGACGATCAAGAATACATTCACTTTTTGTGGTCTTAGACGAATATTTCGAGGTGTTACAAACGGAATGATTATATTAGTATGTCCCCATCCTATGGTGCTGGGTATAAAAATGTGTTAATTTCGGTCGTGCCGAACTTTGGATACCCACCACCATGGAAGGATTAATCATCCAATTTCATTATAACTCCACTACCGTATCCGTAAATATTGAGTTGCCCAAAAAGTAATTGCGGCTTTTTCATATAGTCGGCGTTGACAAAATTTTCTCAGCTTGTGACTCTGTAATTGCATTCTTTCTTCTGTCAGTTATCAGCTGTTACTTTTAGCTTGCTTTAGAAAAAAAGTGTAAAAAAGTATATTTGATTAAAGTTCATTCTAAGTTTTATTAAAAATGCATTTACTTTCTTTTAAAAAATCCGCAATTACTTTTTGGGCAACCCAATATATATAAATAGGGGCTTTCCTGGATCATATAATATTCAAGTCTCGAGAACTCTTATTCAAGTAACACTTTCAGCGAAATCAGGCAATAACTCAGCTTTTTGTGCCGTTAAGACCCTAAATTGCAACATCGATTTATATGGTAGCTACAACTATTTCGCCTGATCGAGATCATATTTGAATTGGATGTCGGGAGGCTTAAAACAACGCACTGTATATAATTTTAACGAAATCGGGTAATTAATAAAGCTTTAAGGGCTTCAGACCCTAAATCGGCAGATCGGTCTATACGACAGCTATTTCTTAATATAGTCCGGTTTAGGTCAGATTGCGGGAGGATTACAGAAACTATCCGATTAAATTTTGAGCGAAATCGGGTAATAAATAAAGCTTTTATGGATTTCACACCCTTGAGGAGGCTTTAAGCAACTCATTGTTTATTTAAATATTGTCCGATTTGAACCTTATCTGAGTCGGATGGCGGGAGGCTTAAGGAACTTTCTTTTTCAAATTTCAGCAAAATCGGGTAATAAATAAAGCTTTTGACCCTTTATCGGCAGATCGGCCTATATGGCAGCTACATCTAAATGTAGTCCGATCTTAACCATATTTGGGTCAGATTGCGGGAAGCTTTAAACAACTCACTCACAGATCGGTCTATATGGCCGCTATATCTAAATATAGTCCCATCTGAACCATATTAAGGTCGGATGTCAGGAGTCTCAAAAAAACTATTTCAAATTTCAGCGAAATCGGATAAAAATACAGCTTTTATGGTCTTCAAACCCTTTATCGGCAGATCAGTCTATATAGCAGCTTTATCTTAATTTAGTCCGACCTGAACCCTATTTGTTTCGGATATTGGAAGGCTTCGAACATCTCTTTGTTTCAAATTTAAGTGAATTTGGGTAATAAAGTTTAATAATAAAACCTAAAAACTATTTATTAACATTGTGCTCCACTCTTTTGAGCCCCAAATTGTCGTTGTGAAATACTTCCTTTTTGGGGGGTTGTTATGGGGTGGGTCGTCCCCAAGATAATTAATGCCGAATTCTGATATCTGATTCGTACTCTACACCACAAATGCTTTTGAGCCCCATATTTTCAAAGTCGGCAAACATGTCCGGCTTAGTGGGAGGGTTTTGAGTTTTGGGAAGGCCACTCGGTGACTTGGCCCTGAAAATATATATCAGATTTGTGTTCTACTCGAAAATATCTTTTATTTGAGTCCCATATTGCCATGGTCGTTAAATTTTTCCTCTTTGGTGGGTGCATTAGGGGAGTGGTTGCCCTATTGGGACTTGTTACCGAATGTTGATATCAGATTCGTGCTCTACTCCCATTTTTTTTTTGCAATATTTAACAAAAGTAAACAAGTAAAAAGGCATGAAGTTTTGCCGGGCCGAACTTTGGATACCCACCACCTCGGGTATATTTGTAAACCAACTTTCGTCATAATCCGGTGAAAAATGCATAATTTATGCGCCTTTTATGGGTCCAAAACCATAAATCGAGAGATCGGTCTATATGGCAGCTATATTCAAATCTGGAGCGATCTAAGCCAAATTGAAGAAAGATGTCGAAGGGCCTAACACAACTCACTGTCCCAAATTTACGCAAAATCGGACAATAAATGCGCGTTTTATGGGTCCCTGACATTAAATCGGTGGATCCGTCTATATGACAGCTGTATCCAAATCTGGACCGATCTGGGCCAAATTTAAGAAGGATTTCGAAGGGTCTAACAAAGTTCGCTGTACCAAATTTCAGCAAAATCTGATAATAAATGTGGTTTTTATGGGCCTAAGACTTTAAATCGGCGAATCGGTCTGTATTGGGACTATATCAAGATATAGTCCGATATAGTCTATCTCGGTCTATATGACAGCTATATTCAAATCTGGGCCGATCTGGGCCAAATTAAAGTGGGATGTCGAACGGCCTAATATAACTCACTGTCCCAAATTTCAGCAAAATCGGATAATAAATGTGGCTTTATGGGCCTAAGACCTTAAATCGGCGAATCGGTCTATATGGGAAATATATCAAAATATAGTCCGATATAGCCCATCTTCGAACTTAACCTGCTTATGGACAAAAAAGAATCTGTGCAAAGTTTCAGCTCAATATATTTATTTTTAAAGACTGTAGCGTGACTTCAACAGATAGACGGCCAGACGAACGGACATAGCTAAATCGTCTTAGATTTTTATGAGATCAAGAATATATATATATATATACTCTATAGATCCGGAAATGGATATTTCAATGTGTTGCAAGCGGAATGACAAACTGAATGAACCCCCATCCTTTGGTGGTGGGTATAAAAATCGTCATCAAATACTGAAGCCAAATCCCCGAAATATTTAACAAATAATTAAATAGCTCATCTTACTTTAAAACCAGTAAGGAATGGTAAAAGTCGGGCGGAGCCGACTATATAATTCCCTACACCTACCCTACAATTATAAATTCGGGCAATATAAATGTATATATGTATATGAGAGCTTTATCTAAATCTGAACCGACTTAAAAACAGTTCGTTTGAAAATTGTTGTTACAACGGCCATATAAGTCCAAATCCGGCGATATGTTTGGGTGCTACATCCAAATTGGAACCGATTTTGATGAAATCTAGCAAATATGTTAAGTAACAAAACAATCCGTGCCAAGTTTTGTGCAGATCGGTTGAGAATTGTAGCTACTACGGCCATTTAAGTGCAAATCGGGCGATACATATATATGGGAGCTATATCTAAATCTGAACCGATTTTTATCAAAATCAATAGCGTTCGTCCTTGGGCCAAAAAAGTGATATGTGCAAAATTTCGTGATGATGACCTGCACTTTGCTTACAAGAATACATGGACTCACAGACGGACAGACGGACATGGCTAAATCGAATCAGAAAGTGATTCTGAGTCGATCGGTATACTTATCAATGGGTCTAGCTCTTCTCCTTCATTGCGTTGCAAACAAATGCACAAATCTATAATACCCTGTACCACAGTGGTGGTTGTGTAGGGTATAACTATGATGCACACGACGATCTAATGGCCCTATAAAGATTGTTTCAGTGACAATACACAGTTTAGCTCTCATTTTATAACCAAATATCACCGCCGATAGGTCCCTTCCTGAACCCATTAGCGACAACAAGTTTCCATTAAAAAAAAAATTTGAAATATTTTTTTCCATTTCAAATTCCACATTACTATCAGATTTGTAGTCTTCCCCCTAAGACCTTTTATTTGAGTCCCATACAACATCTCCTTTGATCTTAAACAGTTGGATTACGATTATGCCTAAGAAAAATGACACAGCGGAGCGGTCTAGTGTGTAAAAATTTAACAAAATAATCTTCTTATATATAAAAATTAATTTGTGTTTGTTTGTAGGTTTGTGTGTTCCTTATTGACTCAGAAACGGCTGAACTGATTTTCTTGAAATTTTCACAGATGGTGCATAATGATCCCGTACTACAGGGTACTACATTTTTTGATATCTGAAGGTGGGGCGGTCCCACCCCTTACCCTAATTTTCAGAAACGCCACATCTTGGAGATGGGTGGTGCGATTGAAGCGAATTTTTGTGTGCTCTCGTATAGTATCCAAAAAATAAAAATTTGTTATCTATATTTCGGGTGGGGTACCTAGGGGGGCCGCCCCACCCTAAAACCTACCAAACATATATTTAGACCAATTACGACAATATGGGACTCAAATGAAAGGTATTTAAGATCAGAAAACGTTTCTGATATCCAATCGTCGGTCTAAGTGTTAGGGGGACCACCCCAACCACCAAACCACCCCTAAATCGGACATATTTATCGGACAAAACACAGGACTTATTTACTGACCATGGGAATATGGGGCTTAAATAAAAGGTATTTGAGTGTAGAATTAGAATCTGATATCCAAATAGAGGACCAAGTGTTTGAGCAGCCGCCTCTCCCCACAAACATCCCCCAAAGGGGACAAATTTACGGCCATAGCAATAAGGGGCTCAAATGAAAGGTTTTTGGGAGTAAAGCACGAATCTGAATTCTGGAAAAGTGTCTATGGGGCCACAACACCACCCAACTAGGAAGTATTTGCTAACTATTGCAATATATGACTCAAATAAGAGGGGTTTTTCCGATATATATATTTTCAAGGCCTACTCATTGAGTGGCCGCCCATCCCCCAAAACACCCCCAAGCCAGTCATCTTTGCCGACTATGGAAATATGGGGCTTAAATTTAAGATATTTGCAAACTTAAGAGCTGGTTTCAGATTCTTTCCCTTTGCTATTTCTCCTATTTATACAACAGTTTTCCTTTGGATGAACGTATATGAAGGTTATTAACCTAAGATGAGTAGCTCGTCTCAGCATTCTTTAGATATCAATTGTGTATGGCATCGATTTGATAGGTATTTAATCATAAAATTTCTTAGAATTTATTCTAAATTTAGTGCTGTTCAATGCGTTGGTTTGCCTGACCTTTCAATCAATTCTCTCCTCTTAACAAATGAAATCACCATTGTTTATGTTATCATTACTGATGTAATACCATAAAAGTCAAGTGTAAGAAATACATATATCTGTATGCCGGTGTAATAAAAAAGGGAATTAAATTGCTCAATGCCCTGAGCTGAGCAGCCACAATAGTCGCACACCCATTCATCCTATTGCGAGCGCAAGCAACCAACAAGTGAACACATTGTATGGACTTGCAGTGGCTTATGTTGCACACATGCTATTCAACATCCCTTCCAACCCCTATACCCTTCACTTGATGTTGTTTGGTATTGTGCGTATCGAAAGGAAGTTGTAATGTAAACAATGTTGCATACACAGGGCCGCACACGACTACACAAACCAATGACCGAAGTTGTGTATTGCATAAAAATAAAATAGGAAATGGGAAAATATGATAGAGCTGAGATGAACCTTAACACACACCCACACGCAGATGCCCTCACTTTCTACCTCAAGAATTTAAGAAACATTAAACAACTGAGAGAAAAAATTGTAAACATCAGCTGAATGCGAAGCTGTGGTGAGCTATGCTGGGAGAGGGCATGCGCCTGAAAGAAAACAAGCAGAGTTGGAAGAGTTTATGAAACCTTGGTGAGAGATACAGGGAATGAAACAGTTTCGGAAACTCATTGAATTGGAATAATTTACCCATGTTCCTTTGAGAATGAAACTTGGTTACTAATTGGAATGAAATGTTTACTCCGAAAATGGAGAGCCAAGCAAAGAGAGAATTGTGAGAGAGCTTGTGTTACGACAGTGGGAGTATAGGCAACTAAAACCCTAGCCATGTGAGAGAGAGTTTATTTATGAAGGACCCAGAGAGTAAATTATGATGGCTTGTGCCCCGAAATGCCAACCAGCCAGCCGGCCAGCTAGCCTGTGTATGTTTTGTCTGTCATCACTGTGGGTAACATGACATTTCAATTGGGAACATCATTATTACCGCCATCAACACGGGGGCCATTAGTACACAAAAACGGAGCAGTAGTAGCATATCATCGGCCGGCGAGAGTTCACGGCTCACCAGCATAGAACAGTGAGGGCGGCCAACAGTAACGTCAGAAGCCTGTAGCACGACTGTTAACAGCACGGGCACGACTAACGCACAAAAGTATCCCGAAAATAATCAGGCACTAAGTGTGAGTGTGTGTGTGTGAGCGAGAGTAAATAGATGACTAAGTGAGCGAGTTGTGATGGTTAGTTGTTCGTTCGTTCAATGGTCGGTCGTACTGTTATGATTGTTCCTGGCAAAAGAGCACAAAGTTGATTCGCGTCGTGTTGATTGCGTGTTTTGAATGAATGTAGCCTGTCGCGTGTTGTCTTGTGATATTAGTCTTTGTTAGGCGGTCTTTGTGTCAACAACGTGTTGCTCGGTGATTTTGAACAAAAAAGAAAAACAGAACACAAAAGGCAACGATTAGAGTCCCTGTCAATGCTAACGAACATCTAAGCGCACATAAACAATTCCATTAATACATAAAACTTGAAAAGGAGCTCTGCTACTCATAGTAGAGGCTTATGCAAATCAATGCAATTAATTTTTTTCATTGCATTAATTAAGAAAAGAATTTAAGCAAATAAGAAAAGTGCTAAAAAACACACTGAGAAAATAAATATTTTTCCCAAGGGCCCCATAATCAGCTCTATTGCATTTCACATGCAACAAGTTTACTTTGAGTGGCATAAAATAAAATTTTGAAAAAAGTGTTGCCTCCTCCAATTTTAATTTACTTGCTTATATGGCGTTAAATTCCAATTGCCATTGCTATTTGAAAAAAGCTACCGCAAACAGAAATACCCATTCCATTAATTAAACAAATAGCGAATATTTCATTTAAGCAGCTTGCAACAAAAAATATAATCGTATAAAAACAAAAAGCCATCAACCAATTGCCATTATTAAAGCTTTTTTAATGCAATTTTAATTGACCTGCATTGCAAACGTGTTTGTGTCTGCGTGTGTGCGTGTGTCCGTGTGCTAGGCTCTTATGAATGTGGTTCAACCACATCGGTGAATAAAAGTGTGTGCTTGTGTGTGCCAAAGAGTGTGAAATACGTGAATCACAGCACGACAAAATTTATTAATAACGGCAATAAAAAAAGCACACGAAAACAAAAAACAACAAACGACAGCAAAACCGAATCACTCATACAAATGTAAAACAAGATTACCTTAATGCCATGAATTAAAACAAAATATTATTGTGTACTACCGCCAACACAACCACAACCATAGCCACGACCATTACCAGCGCAACTATAGTAGCATTGTAGTAAAAAGAGTGTCCTATTTTAAGCATAAAAGTGAATTAAAGTGTTTTAAAAAAACAAAAAACAAACAAACAGAGTCGTTAACAAACAAAACAAAAGAAACAAAAAGGATTTAAGTGGAGAACTTAATCTTTAGCAGAGAATCGTTGAATGTAACAGCGAAATAACAACAAATAAGTAAGTGCTCATTATTTATTTAGCAAGCAAAAATAATGAATAAGAAATATTGGAAAATATTGCAAAAAATGTCTGGCTTAAAGCAGAGAGAGTATCGTAGGACAACAAAAAGAGCACAACTCAAATATAATTTTTTTTTTTTTTTGATATATCCTTTGCTTTCAACATTTCGTATGGCCAAGAGATTAATGGCAGAAATGAATGTTTAGTGTTGTGCAATGATAAACAACTGCAGAGACTTTATTTTTTGGGACATAAAAATTCGTACATGGAATAAATGTGGGAAGGGTTTTTTAAAGAACACTTGAGTTTTTGTTGTACTCAAAGAAGGAGGCCACCGTAGCGCATAGGTTAACATGTCCACCTATGACGCTGAACACCTGGGTTCGAATCCTGGCAGGAACATCAGAAAAACTTTCAGCGGTGTTTATCCCCTACTAATGCTGGCGACATTTGTGAGCTACTTTGGCATGTAAAAACTTCTCCCCAAAGAGGTGTGGCTGTGCGGCACGCCTTTCGGTCTCGGCTATAAAAAAGAGGTCCCTTATCATTGATCTTGAAATTGAATGGGATAGCACTCATTGATATGTGAGAAGTTTGTCCCAGTTCCTTAATGGAATGTTCGTTGGCAAATTTGCATTTGCAAAAAAAAAAAAACAGTAAGGAAGGGCAAAAGTCGGGCGGTGCCGACAGTATAATACCCTACACCTAGCCTATTAGTGCAATGTGGGAGCTATATCTAATTCTGAACTAATTTGGTGGACCTCGGCGAGCAAATATGTTCAAACTGTAATAACTACGGTTGACAAATTACAACAATACTGCAAATTACCCAAAATCTGACGAGCTTTTATATGGGACCTATATCTAATTCTGAGCCGATTTCGAGCAAACTTCTCAGATAATGTGATAGCCGTCGAGGAAAGCAAAATTTTGGCAAGATTGGTCAAGCAGTGCGCTTGCGGTGGCACTTAGGGTGAAAATCTGGCGATATACATATATAACAGCTATATCTAAATCTTGGCTGATTTCGATTAAATTCACCAGTAATATCGAGAGCCCTTCCTACAAAATTTCGAGAGAATCGTTTGTAAAAAGAGCACTTTCTTGCAATATTTCTCACAATCGGACGAACATATATGTGGAAACTATACCTAAATCTGAACCGATTTCGAGCAAACTTCTCAGATACTGTGTCAGTCGTCGAGGAAAGCGTTTAGCAAATTTTTGGCAAAATGGGTCAACAAATGAGCTTGCTGTGACTCTTAGAAGTTAAAATCGGGCCATATACATATATGACAGCTATATCTAAATCTGAACCGATTTCTATAAAATTCATCTATGATGTCGAAAAGCAAAAGAAAATCCTTCTTGCCATATTTCGAGAGAATCGATTAACAAATGACCAAAGGCAAATCGGACGAACATATATATATATATGGGAGCTATATCCAAATCTGAACCGATTTTTTCCAACGTCAATAGGCTTCGTCTCTAGGCCGAAAAACACGCCCACACCAAAGTTGCAGTCGATCGGATGAAAATTTCGAACTGTTTGTACACAAATTAACATAGACAGACGGACAGACAAACGGACGGACAAAGAAGATTCAGAGTTGATCGGTATACTTATCAATGGGTCTATCTCTCTTTTTATACCCTCCACCATAAGATGGGGGATATACTAATTTCGTCATTCTGATTGTAACTACTTGAAATATTCGTCTGAGACCCCATAAAGTATATATATTCTTGATCGTCGTGAAATTTTATGTCGATCTAGCCATGTCCGTCCGTCTGTCCGTCCGTCCGTCCGTCCGTCTGTCTGTTGAAAGCACGCTAACTTCCGAAGGAGTAAAGCTAGCCGCTTGAAATTTTGCACAAATACTTCTTATTAGTGTAGGTCGGTTGGTATTGCAAATGGGCCATATCGGTCTATGTTTTGATATAGCTGCCATATAAACCGATCTTGGGTCTTGACTTCTTGAGCCTCTAGAGTGCGCAATTCTTATCCGATTGGGATGAAATTTTGCACGACGTGTTTTGTTATTATATCCAACAACTGTGTCAAGTATGGTTCAAATCGGTTTATAACATGATATAGCTGCCATATAAACCGATCTTGGGTCTTGACTTCTTGAGCCTCTAGAGTGCGCAATTCTTATCCGCTTGGAATGAAATTTTGCACGACGTGTTTTGTTACGATATCCAACAACTGTGCCAAGTATGGTTCAAATCGGTTCATAACCTTATATAGCTGCCATATAAACCGATCTTGGGTCTTGACTTCTTGAGCCTCTAGAGTGCGCAATACTTATCCGCTTGGAATGAAATTTTGCACGACATGTTTTGTTATTATATCCAACAACTGTGCTGAGTATGGTTCAAATCGGTTCATAACCTGATATAGCTGCCATATAAACCGATCTTGGGTCTTGACTTCTTGAGCCTCTAGAGTGCGCAATTCTTATCCGATTGGGATGAAATTTTGCACGACGTGTTTTGTTATTATATCCAACAACTGTGTCAAGTATGGTTCAAATCGGTTTATAACATGATATAGCTGCCATATAAACCGATCTTGGGTCTTGACTTCTTGAGCCTCTAGAGTGCGCAATTCTTATCCGCTTGGAATGAAATTTTGCACGACGTGTTTTGTTACGATATCCAACAACTGTGCCAAGTATGGTTCAAATCGGTTCATAACCTTATATAGCTGCCATATAAACCGATCTTGGGTCTTGACTTCTTGAGCCTCTAGAGTGCGCAATACTTATCCGCTTGGAATGAAATTTTGCACGACATGTTTTGTTATTATATCCAACAACTGTGCTGAGTATGGTTCAAATCGGTTCATAACCTGATATAGCTGCCATATAAACCGATCTTGGGTCTTGACTTCTTGAGCCTCTAGAGTGCGCAATTCTTATCCGATTGGAATGAAATTTTGCACGACGTGTTTTGTTACGATATCCAACAACTGTGCCAAGTATGGTTTAAATCGGTCTATAACCTTATATAGCTGTCATATAAACCGATCTTGGGTCTTGACTTCTTGAGCCTCTGGAGGGCGCAATTCTTATCCAATTTGAATGAATTTTGGCACGTATTTTGTTATGACGTCCAACAACTGTGCCAAATATGGTTCAAATCGGTTCATAACCTGATATAGCTGCCATATAAACAGATCTGGGGACTTGACTTCTTGAGCTTCTAGAGGGCTCAATTTCTATCTGATTTGGCTGAAATTTCGCAAGGCGTTTTTTATTGTTACTTTCAACAACTTTGTCAAATAAAGTACAAGTCGGTTCATAACATGATATAGCTGCCTTATAAACCGATCTGGGATCTTGACTTCTTGAGCCTCTAGAGGTCGCAATTATTATCCGATTTGAATGAAATTTTGTACGACGGATTCTCTCATGGCCATTAACATACGTGTTTATTACGGTCTGAATCGGTCTATAGGCCGATACAGCTCCCATATAAATCAATCTCTCTATTTTACTTCTTGAGCCCACAAAGGGCGCAATTCTTATTCGAATTGGCTGACATTTTACACAGGTCTCCAACATATAATTTAATTGTGGTCTAAACCGGACCATATCTTGATATCGCTCTAATAGCAGAGCAAATCTTTTCTTATATCCTTTTTTTTTTGCCTAAGAAGAGATGCCGGGAAAAGAACTCGACAAATGCGATCCATGGTGGAGGGTATATAAGATTCGGCCCGGCCGAACTTAGCACGCTTTTACTTGTTTTTATTCCATTGAACAAAAATTTTGGAAATTTTTTGTTTTCGTTTTCTTTTAAACTAATGAAAAATTGCAAAAATTTGTGGTCCATTCTATAGTATGACCCCTGACATAGTCCAAATCGTACGTTGTTGAAGCAAGAATTGACAAATTGCCGCGGCGCAGAGTATGGCATGTCCGCCTATCACGTCGAACGCCTGGGTTCAGATCCCGGCGTGAACCTCAGAATATTTTTCAGTGATGATTATTCCCTTTCCAATGCTGGCTGAATTTGTGAGGTATCCTGTCATGTTAAAACTTCCCTACAATCGCTATCGGGGCTGCGGGGTCGTAGTCGTAGTCGGAGTCTTGGAGTCGGAGTCAAGCAATTTTGCCCGAAAAGAAAATAATCTCTTCCCCGACTCGTATAAAGTAGTAAAAAATGAAAAAAAAAACCAAAACAAAAAAGAGGCTCAAAAAGTCAAACTGGGAGATCGGTTTATATGGCAGCTATATCAGGTTATAAACCGATTTAGACCATACACAGTTGGTACAGTTGTTAAACGTGATAAGAATTGCGCCCTCTAGATGCTCGAGAAGTCAAGACCCGAGATCGGTTTATATGGCAGCTATATCAAAACATAGACCGATTTGGCCAATTTACAATCCTAACCGATCTACACTAATAAGAAGTATATGTGCAAAATTTCAAGAGGCTAGCTTTACTCTTTCAAATGTTAGCATGCTTTCTACAGACGGACGGACATCGCTAGATCGACTTAAAATGTCATGACGATCAGAAATATATATACAAAAAAGGGTCTTAGACGCATATATCGAGGTGTTACAAACGGAATGACGAAATTAGTACACCCTCATTCTATGGTGGAGGGTATAAAAACAAGTAAAAATGTAAAAATACAAATAAAAATGCAATCTTTATTTGTATCGACAGTACGGTCCATATAATTTAATGTTTGAAGACTATTTCATGCAAATGTTGAACGAGATTGCGCCGCAAATGGTCCATCCGCTTAATTCAATTTTGGCATAGTCTTACCAATATTTCGGCCGGTATCTCACGAATAAATGCTTCAATGTTGTATTCGAATGTGTCCCTTGAAGCGGGCTTCTGCATAGACATGAGCTTTAACATAATCTTAATGCGTTAAATCACACGATCTAGGCGTCCAATTGACCGGTCCCGAACGCGTAATAAAATGTTTACCGAACTCGCCATTCAATAAGTCCATTGTTACGCGTGCTGTGTGGCATGTGGCACCCTCTTGTTGAAACCGCATGTCATGCAAGTCAAGCTCTTGCATTTTGGGCACAAAAATGTTAGATATCATCTCACACTAGCGCCCACCATTCACAGTTACGTAACGATTCGCATCATCTTTGAAGAAGTACAGTCCATTGATGCCACCAGCACATAAACCGCTCCAAACTGTAACTTTTTCTAGATGCATTGGTAGCTTTTGCAATGCTTCTGGCTGATCTTAACACCTAAATCCACAATTCTGCTTTTTTATGTACCCATTGAGCTAAAAATTAACTTCGTCGCTCAATAGAAGAACCGTGCGATGCACTTTTTTAACAGAGCACACATTTTGAGAAATAAATGTAATAATTTTCAAGCGTTGTTCGTTTGTAAGACGATGCATGGCTAAATAAAACACTAATCTAAAGATGTTTGACAGTGAAACAAAGCATGAAACGTGCGTGAGCTGCTTAAACTAGAAAAAAACTTTCTTATAGAAAAAATAATTAAATGGTCGCCCTGGTCTGAGCAAGTTTTTGTATTAAGACAAAGTTTAACTAAAATTTTGTCGTTCGAAAAATTTTTTTTTGACATTTTGAAGAAAGGTTTTAAAATTTTACCTCCAAAAAATTTTATTGAAAAGTCTTAAGCAAACATTTTTTTAAATTTTGTCTTAAAAAAATGTCTGAATTTCAAATTCAAATCTCATTATACTTTACACCACCACTGTTTTACAGGGTATTATAGATTTGTGCATTTGTAAGAAGGAGAAGAGCTAGACCCATTGATAAGTATACCGATCGACTCTGAATCACTTTTTGATTCGATTTAGCCATGGCCGTCTGTGAGTCCATGTATTCTGGTCGTATTTGTTGTCCTCATCACGAATTTCATCAAAATCGGTTCAGATTTAGATAAAGCTCCCATATATGTATCGCCCGATTTGCACTTAAATTGCGGTGGTAAGGACAATTTTCACCCGATCTGCACAAAATTTGGCACGATCTTAACATATCTGCCAAATTTCATTAAAATCGGTTCAGATTTAAATATAGCTCCCATATATATGTACCGCCCGATTTGCACTTAAATGGCTATAGTAACTAAAATTTTCAACCGATCTGCACAAAATTGGGCATGGATTGCTTTGTTACTGATTTTGACATATCTGCCAATTTTCATCCAAATCGGTTCAGATTTAGATATAGCTCCAATATATATGTATCGCACGATTTGCATTTAAACGGCCATGGTGGCTAAAATTTGCAACCGATCTGCACAAAAGTTGGCATGGATTGTTTTGCTACTGATCGTAACATATATGCTAGATTTCATCGACATCGGTTCAGATTTAGATGTAGCTCCAATATATATGTATCTCCCGATTTACCCTTATAAGGCTGTAATAAACACAATTTGTAACCGATCTGCACAAAAATTGGCACAGATTGTTTTGTTACTGATCTTAATATGGTTGCGAGATTTCATCAAAATCGGTTTAGATTTGGATGTTAGACCTAAAAATATTTATCGCCAGATTTACACTTATATGGGCGTAGTAACAACAATTTTTAAACGATCTGTTTAATAGTCGGTTCAGATTTAGATATAGCTCTCATATATCTTTATATTGCCGAAATTTATAATTGTAGGGTAGGTGTAGGGTATTATATAGTCGGCTCCTCCCTTCTTTTGCCTTTCCTTACTGGTTTTGGTATTGAAATTATGTTCAGATTAGACCAGTATGTTTTGTGTTTGTTTCTATTTGTAATAGAAAAGAAAAGCAAGTAAAAAGGCATTAAGTTCGGCCGGGCCGAACTTTGGATACTCACTTTGGATACCCTATGGTATACATGGAAACTTCCCTTCGTCAAAATCCGGTGAACATTGAATTACTCATGCACAACGACACGGATATTGAGTGGTCTAATGAGTATAAGTCCCTGTTAAATTTTTTATTTCAACAAAATCTGGCAATATTTATTGCTTCAGACCCTTAATCGGCACATCGGTCTATGTAATAGCTATACTTAAAAATAGTCCGATCAGAACCACATTTTGGTCAGATGGCGGGTGGCCTAAAACTATTCAATGTTTCAAATTTCAGCGAAATCAGACAAAAAATAAAGCTTATGGGCTTCAGACCCTTTATCAGAAGATCGGTCTATACGACAGTTATACCTAAATATAGTCCTATTTGATTCATATTTAGGTAAGATATCAGGAGGCTTTAGATAACCCTCTGTTTTAAAATTTAGAGAAATCAGGTAATAAAGAAAGCTGTTATGGGATTCAGACCCTTAATCTGGTGATCGGTCTATATGGCAGCTATATATAAATATAGTCCGATCCGAACCGTATTTAGGTCGGATATTGAGAGGACTTAAGCTATTCACTGTTTCAAATTTCAGCGAAATCGGGTAATAAATAAAGCTGTTATTGTTTTCAGACCCCTTATCGACAGACAAGTGTATATGGCAGCTATATCTAAATATAGTCCGATCTGAACCATATTTGGGTGCTATGTTAAGAGGCATAAAGCTACTCAATGTTTAAAATTTCAGCGAAATCGGTTAAAAAATGAAGCTTTTAGGGGCTTTAGACCCTTTATCTGGGGATCGGTCTACATGGCAGCTATACCTAAATATAGTCCGATTTGATCCATATTTAGGTTTATCAGGGGGCTAAAGATAACCCTCTGCTTTAACTTTCAGCGAAATCGTGTTGTTTGGGGTCAAACTAAGGGTTTTGCCTTCCGAAATAAAACATAGGAAGTTTTATGTTTAAAATTCAAATGTGATGGTGATTGTTTATTGTGATGTTCTTTTCTATGTTATTTAAATTCATTAGTTATAAGTAGATCGTAGTGTTTAAGTAGCAAATATTTAGGTTTAGATAGCACAATTCATAGATTTAAGTAGCAGTAGTAAGTAGATTAAAATTTAAATTATGAGTATAGTTGATTGTAGTAGATAGACATTGTATTTAACAGGTGGGGGGTTTGCAATATTAGAATTAGTTGGTGTTGTATGTTGTGTCCCGCACTTATGGTTGTTGTGATGTTGCAATTGTGGGTCGAGTGTAGATTTGGTTTTTGAGTCGGTTGTTATTGTGTCACTTTGTATCTAAAATGTTAAATATATTAGTTCACTGTTTCAAAGTTTATTGTTGCAATGTTCACTCTAGTTATATATGTTTGTATGTATGTTCACTTTTTACTTTTCACTTCACTTGGGTTTTCACTTTGAGGGAGAGAGAATACGATGCGCGGGTTTGAGATTTAAAACGAGACTGATCTTTTTCTGGTTGTTGCTTGTCACTTGGACCCCGCGAAAACGGTCAACTTTCCAAGCTACAAGCAACAATTCCAGGTAAACAAATATGAAGTCAAGGCGGAATCAGCGATTAAGAACTTACTTCAATGTACCGTTATGCACAGTGGGTCATGTGCATACGTGAACGCATGTCTGCACATGGGTGCACATGACTTCATGTTCAAACGTACTTTGAACACGTGTGATAGATAAAGCTTTTATGGTCTTCAGACCCTTTATCGACAGATCGGTAGATGTAAATTGCAAATTTTGCAGATTATAATTGCGATTATAAGACCTCTAGACCTCTAATTGCGACCTCTAGAGGCTCAAGAAGTCAAAATCCCAGATCGGTTTATATGGCAGCTATATCAGGTTATTAACCGATTTGAACTATACTGGGCACAGTTGTTGGGTATCATAACAAAACACGTCGTGCAAAAATTCATTCAAATCGGATAAGAATTGCGCCTTCTAGAGGCACTAGAAGTCAAGACCCAAGATCGGTTTATATGGCAGCTATATCAAAACATGGACCGATATGGCCCATTTACAATACCAACCGATCTACACTAATAAGAAGTATTTGTGCAAAATTTCAAGCGGCTAGCTTTACTCCTTCGGAAGATAGCGTGCTTTCGACAGACAGACGGACGGACATCGCTAGATCGACATAAAATGTCGCGACGATCAAGAATATATATATACTTTATGCGGTCTCAGACGAGTATTTCGAGTAGTTACAAATAGAATGTCGAAATTAGTATACCCCCTATGATGGAGGGTAAAATCGTTTTATATGGCAGATATATCCAAATATGATCAGATTTGGCCCGTTGAAGAACTTAACCAGCGTACATCAAAAAGACGTATCTGTGACAAATTTCAGCTCAAGATTTAAATTTTTGAAGGCTCTGGAGTGATTACAACAGACACACGGACATCGTTAAATCGTCTTAGAATTTTGCGACGATCCGAAATATATATACTTTGTAGGGTCGGAAATTGATATTTCGATGTGTTGCAAACGGAATCACTAAATGAATATACCCCCTATCCTACAGTGGTGGTTCAGACTCTAAAAAGTTTTGACAAAATGCAGTGTAGCAAAAGGCATTGAAATTTTGGGGCAGGCATTGAATTATTTTGAGGTAGACCCAAAACTGCCCAAAAGCTTGTCTTTTGGATATTTTCGCTTTAATTTTACCCGTAAAAAAAAAAAACATTTAAACTTAGTTTTCAGAAGGAATTTTAACTTTAGAAAAAATTTAAAATTTTGACTTTAGAAAAAATTTAATTAAAATTGTGTTTTTAGAACAGTTTTAATAGAATGTTATCTTAAAAAAAATGTTTTGAACTTGTGTTTTTAAAAAAGGATTGTTTTGAGGGGTCGGGCCCAGGCTAAAATTTTGTCGTTGGAAAAATTGTATTAATTTTTTTTTTTTAAATAATTTCATTTAAATTTTGTCCTTAGGAAAATAATTTTGGGATTAAGTGAAATTTTGTGATTAGAATACATTTAATTTAGATTTTTTCGGTTGTCCCCCTGGCTAGTTCCCTGCCTCCCATATATATGTTCGTCAGATTTTGGGTAATTTCAATAATGTTGTCAAACGTAGTTATTACAGTTTGTATAAATTTGCTCGAGACTTGATGTGGATTGATTAAAAACCCCTCTGACAATATCCGTAGAGGTCCATCAAAATTGGTTCCGAATTAGTTATAGCTCCCACTTTGTACTTATATGGTAGGTGTAGGTATTATACAGCCGGCACCGCCTAACTTTTGACTTTCCGTACTGGTTACTTTACTACTGTTGTTGTAATATGGCTTTGCATTCGCACAAACTAATGACTCTTAAATTAATTAATTAAAAAAAAACATAGCCTAATCTCGCAGCTTTGTACCAAGAGTGACATTTATGCAGAATTCAAAGTCTCCAGGTTCAGCCCATTCTTTTGGCCGAATATTAGTCAGTATCGAAGATCTTTTACATATATTTACATAGATCAATAGATGATTAGTTGTGGCTGTATATATGGTGAGCTGCCCAGGAAACTTATCGCTTAGATATGCAAATCGAAATGTATGTGTATCGAAGTGTTAGTATGAGTACAGTTTTAAACAAGTAAAAAGGCGTTAAGTTCGGCCGGGCCGAACTTTGGATACCCACCACCTTGGGAATATATGTAAACCACCTTTCATCAAAATTCGGTGGAAATTTCATACCTTATGTCCCATATCATTTATATCAAAATATGTTCCGATTTGGACCAAATACTAAAAGTACACTAGCTATATCTAAAAATAAACAGATCTGAACCATATACGACACGGATGTCGAAAAGCCTAACATAAGTCACTGTGCCAAATTTCAGTGAAATCGGATTATAAATGCGCCTTTTATGGGGCCAAGACCTTAAATCGCGATATCGGTCTATATGGCAGCTATATTCAAATCTCGACCGATCTGGGCAAAATTGAAGAAGGACTTCGAAGAGCCTAACCAAACTCACTGTCTCAAATTTCAGCGACATCGGAAAATAAATCGTCTTTTATGACCCCAAAACCTAAAACGTATATATCGGCCAATATGGCAGCTATATCCAAATCTGAACCGATCTATGCGATATTGCAGAAGTATGTCAAGGGGTTTAACTTAACTCACTGTCCCAAATTTTGGCGACATCGGGTAATAAATAAGCATTTTATGGGCCCAAAACCATAAATCAAGAAATCGGTCTATATGGCAGCTATATCCAAATCTGAACCGATCTGGGCCAAATTGAAGAAAGATGTCGAAAGGCATAACACAACTCACTGTCTCAAATTTGAGCAAGATCGGATAATAAATGTGGCTTTTATGGGACTTAGACCCCAAATCGGATGATCGGTCTATATGGCAGCTATATCCAAATCTGAACCGATCTGAGCCAAATTCACGGAGGATGTCGAAGGGCCTAACACAACTCACTGTCACAAATTTCAGCAAAATCGGATAATAAATGTGGCTTTTATGGGCCTAAGACCCTAAATTGGCATATCGGTCTATATGGCAGCTATATCCAAATCTGAACCGATCTGAGCCAAATTCATGGAGTATGTCGAAGGGCCTAACACAACTCACTGTCCCAAGCTTCAGCGAAATCGGATAATAAATGTGGCTTTTATGGTACTTAGACCCTAAATCGGATGATCGGTCTATATGGCAGCTATATCCAAATCTGGACCGATCTGAGCCAAATTCACAGAGGATATCGAAGGGTCTAAGAGAACTCACTGTCCCAAATTTCAGCAAAATCGGATAATAAATGTGGCTTTTATGGGCCTAAGACCCTAAATCGGCCGATCGGTCTATATGGGGGCTATATCAAGATATAGTCCGATATAGCTCATCTTCGAACTTAACCTGCTTATGGACAAAAAAAGAATCTGTGCAAAGTTTCAGCTCAATATCTCTATTTTTAAAGGCTGTAGCGTGATTTCAACAGACAGACGGACAGACGGACGGACATGTCTAGATCGTCTTAGATTTTTACGCTGATCAAGAATATATATACTTTATAGGGTCGGAAATGGATATTTCGATGTGTTGCAAACGGAATGACAAAATGAATATACCCCCATCCTTCGGTGGTGGGTATAAAAAGAATCCTAGTGGTGTTTCATGTTATATATTATTCCAAAACAGATATATCTCTTATACTAGCAAATTACCCTGTTTGATATTTTTAGAAACATATATGAAACACAAATCCATTTAGATATCATTGTTCAAAAAATTTCCTACAAAATTCTCACTAAAATTGAGGTTTAATGTGGGCTATGTGAATGTTGTGATTTATATTTCGCAGAACATTTATTAAGTTCACGCTAAAAAAACGTTGTGTGTCAATCAATTTTCAAATGAATACAAAAAATCAGGAACAAGTTTTATCAATTTTTGCACATC
>NC_081552.1:215464993-215501490 GCF_963082655.1 Stomoxys calcitrans
CAGGGCTCAAGCAGTCAAATCGAGAGATCGGTTTAGCTGGGAGCTATATCAGGTTATAGACCTATTCCGACCGTAATTGGCACATTTGTTGGAAGTCACAACAGAACACGATGTGCAAAAAATATGTTCGGACAGCATTCCTAGCGGGGTCATTCCTCCTTTATCTGCACCGCAGCAGGCGAAACGGTCCGATACGTCGATGTAGTGCCCTGTGTCTGACATGGAGTCTATCTGCCTACATTTCGCACCTGTATAAGAGGATGGTGTTGCAAGCTTCCATCAACAGTTGCCTCTTTTTGGGTAGTGGCCCTGCTTAGTTCGCCATAAGTCTGCTCAGTTGGACCGTGATTCCGATTGCTTTTTGAGCAGAAAATTTTATCTGCGGACCGAACGTCAGTTTAGAATCCAGTCGAAATCCGAGATAATTTAACGCCTTTTGTTGTTATGACTCCGTTGTCGACTCGCATGTCTATTTCCAGGGGGTTTCGCCGTCTACCTCACAGAACTAAAGGGTGTTTTTTTACCTATTATCTTTTTGTCAACACTGGTTTAAACAGCTCATGCGGGATTAATGTTTTGTTTCACTGTCGGACATTTTCAGTTTAGTCTATAATGTAACAATGAATTGTCTTACAAACAAACAACTCTTGCAAATTATCGAATTTTATTATCAAAATGCGTGCTCTGTTAGGAAAGTTCATCGCGCGCTTCTCCCATTGGGTGACGAAACTAATTTTTGGCTCAACGTAAATAAGCAGAATTGTCAATTTTGGAGTGAAAGTCAGCCAGAAGCATTGCAAGAGCTACCAATGCATCCAGAAAAAGTCACAGTTTGGTGCAGTTTATGGGCTGGTGGCATCATTGGACCGTACTTCTTTAAAGATGATGCGAATCGTAACGTAACTGTGAATGGTGAGCGCTATCCAACTTTTTTTTTTTTTGCAGACGGTGCCACATGCCACACAGCACGCATAACAATGGACTTATTGAGAGGCGAGTTCGTTGAACATTTTATTTCACGTTCGGGACCGGTCAATTGGACGCCTAGATCGTGGGATTTAACGCCTATGTTAAAGCTCATGTTTTTCAAACAAGTCCGCTTAAATTGACGCATTGCAAGACAATATTGAAGCATTTATTCGTGAGATACCGGCCGAAATGTTGGCAAGAGTATGCCAAAATTGGACTAAGCGGATGGCCCATTTGGTTGAAATCAATCCATAACCTGGTATAGCTGTCATATAAACCGAACTGGTGTCTTGACTTCTGGAGCCTCTAGAGGGCGCAATTCCTATCCGAGTTAGCTGAAATTTTGCATGACGTGTTTTTTTTACGACATCCAACAACTGTGCTGAGTATGGTTGAAATCGGTTCATAACCTGATAGAGCTGCCCTATAAACTGGTCTGGGTTCTTGACTACTTGATGCACTAGAGTGCGCAATTCATATCTGATTTAGCTGAAATTTTGCATGACGTGTTTCGTTATGGCTGGCAAGACCATCAAAAAAATTTTTTTTTCAGCTGTGGTTTTCCCCTCCTTATACTGGTAACATCTGGCACTGCGGCATTGAGCTTAAAATTTGAATCGGACAGCACCCATCGATATGTGAGAAGTTTGCCCCGATTCCTTAGTGGAATGTTCATGGGCAAAATTTGCAATATGTAGGGCGTCTATCACATCTTTCCACCTGAGGCTATTAAAAAGTTCTTCACTCCATGGGTAGTCAAAAGTTTGATTTATCTGCCAAAAGTATGATTTATTCGCGAGCACATTGAACCTCATGTACGACATTTTTTAATACGCCGCCTGTTGATTTTCCAGGACGAAGCCATGCTGCCTTGCGGATAACCCTTCTCCCATGTTTATAGCTTCTTCCCGTCTGGGCTTTATAAGTCTTTCGAGTAGTTTACCAAGCTTTAGGATATCATTGTAGCTGATGTTCCATAGGTTCCGGCCCAGGATGGACCGTTGAGCCGCTTCTGATGTTACTTATAAGCTCTTTGTTCCAAAGCTTGTGTAATAGACCAAAGTTCCGTATCTAAGGTAGCTTTAGATTTCTTATAAATGGTACTTTGGTATTTTAAACTTCCTTTGAGGTGCGTATATCACATTTTTAGACCCACCACCGAAGGATGGGGGTATATTTATTTTGTGATTCCGTTTGCAACACATCGAAATATCCATTTCCGACATTATAAAGTATATATATTCTTGATCAGCATAAAAATCTAAGACGATCTAGACAAGTCTGTCCGTCTGTCTGTTGAAATCACGCTGAAATCGCGTGTGTCTGTTGAAATCACGCCACAGTCTTTAAAAAAAGAGATATTGATCTGAAACTTCGCACAGATACTTTTTTTCCATAAGCAGGTTAAGTTCGAAGATGGGCTATATCGGACTACGTCTTCATATAGCCCCCATATAGACCGATCCACCGATTAAGGGTATTAGGCCCATAAAAGCCACATTTATTATTAGATTTTGCTGAAATTTGGGACAGTGAGTTGTGTTAGGCCCTTCAATATTCTTCGTTAATTTGGCCCAGATCGGTACAGATTTGGTTATAGCTGCCATATAGACCGATCCTCCGGTTTATGGCCTTAGGGCCATAAAAGCCACATTATTATCCGATTTTGCTGAAATTTGGGACAGTGAGTTGTGTTAGGCCCTTCGACATCCTTCGTTAATGTGGCCCACATCGATCCAGATTTGGATATAGCTGCCATATAGACCGATCCTCCGATTTAGGGTCTTAGGACCATAAAAGCCACATTTATTATCCGATTTTGCCAAAATGAGTTGTGTTGGGCTCTTCGACATCCTTCGTCAGTGTGTCCCAGATCGGTCCAGGTTTGAATATAGCTGCCATATAGACCGATCTCTCGATTTAATGTTTTGGACCCATAAGAGGCGCATTTATTGGCCGATTTTGCTGAAATTCGGGACAGTTAGTTGTCCTAGGCCCTTCGATATTCTTCTTCAATTTGGCCCCGATCGGTTCAGATTCGGATATAGCTGTCATATGGACCGATTTCTCGATTAAAGGTTTTGGGCCCATAAAAGGCGCATTAATTGTCCGATGTCGTCGAAATTAGGGACAGGGAGTTAAGTTAAGCCCCTTGACATACTTCTGCAATATGGTACAGATCGGTCCAGATTTGGATATAGCTGCCATATAGACCGATCTCTCGATTTAAGGTTTTGGGCGCATAAAAGGTGCTTCGACATTTTTTTGCAACTTAGCCCAAATCGGTCCAGATTTGGATATAGCTGTCACTGAAATTTGACACAGTGACTTGTGTTAGGTTTTTCGACATCCGTGTCGTTTATGGTTCCGATCGGTTTATTTTTAGATATAGCTACTGTGCTTTTTATTATTTGGTCCAAATCGGAATATATTTCGATATAACTGCTATTAGACATAAGGTATGCAATTTTCACCGGATTTTGATGAAAGGTGGTTTACATATATACCCGAGGCGGTGGGTATTCAAAGTTCGGCCCGGCCGAACTTAGGGCCTTTTTACTTGTTCCACCTGAGGCTTTTAAAAGAGTTCTTCATATAAAGGTTAGCCAAAAGTATGATTAATCTGCTGTGTTGCGTTTTTTCTCGAGCACGTAGAACCTTATCTACAACGTCTTTTAGTGCGCCGAATTTCCTAGGCGGAAACCGTGCTGCCTTGCGGATAGCCCTTCTCCCATGTTTAAAGCTTCTTCCAGTCTGGGCCTTACGAGTCTTTCGAGTAGTTTACCAGATGTATCAAGCATGCATTAAGGTCTATAGGACGAGATTGCGAGTGGGTCACCCTTTGCCTCGCTTGTCAATACCAATTTTTGTTCTGTACAGCATTCTGAGGAAACACCTTCGGTAAGACAATTATTGTGCATGCTAAAGAGTATGTCCGGCCTTGCCACTGCTATTTGTTTGGGCACCACCACCGAGGGTGGCTTTACAAGCAGTGAGATTCTCGCGAGTTTTGAAGCAAGACCTTATGAGTACATGCGTTCAGAATCAGGTCTTGCATAAATCAGGATATCGCATCAAAATAACCTACATTACCAACTTAAGGTTACGAGACACAGAGCGTTCTCAAAGCGCTGCCAGAGGTTCAGCGCGACTGAGGTAGCGATGGCATTAGCCTGAAAGCTATTTCATGAAGGATGAATCAATCCAAATCCGTTATCAAAATCATATTTCAGTGTACGCGTGAGGGTCAAGATCCAATTAATTGGGAAATCCACGGGAGCATCACTCCCCAGAGTGTATCTATCTGTAGAGCACCCCTGTGGTTGTATACTTAGGCAACTGGCGGCATTCATTCGCCATTGCGCAAAGACATCGTTGGGTCTTCGGCGCTCGTGGTGAGGGCTACTTAATTTTCACAGCTGACCTATAGGTCCTTCAGCTATCCGACAACCTTCTGACCCCGATAGTAGCCTGTCCTACCATGTGATGTTAATAATCCATTTCCACAAAGAATAGAAATAAATACTCTCTTGTGGTAGTCTTTTGTACTTAAATGTTTCTTGGAATCCAACTTTTCGCGTACCTACTATCTTTATCATTTATTTATAAAATTTTTGGTAAATTCCTACAGCTTTAACTTATCATCAGCAAATATTTGAAAATTTTAATTTTTTCCACACTGCGATGAAATGATAATTCTTGTACTAAACTTCGATAGTCAAACTATATCATAACGACAACCCAAAATCTATTATTCATTGATGTAATCTGCAAAACAAAGAAAAAGGAACACCAAATGCAAGCTTTCCAATAAAAAAGTCAATATTTAAATTCTTTTGTGTCTGCATACCATATGTGCAGAGATTATAAAGAACTATAATGGATGGAAGCTTAGAAAATTTAAAGACAATTTTATTTTTATGGTTTTGTGTGCATTCAAAATATCAGATTACATTGAAAGTAAATAAACAAACAATAAGAATAATTACTTTTATACACTGATACATATAAGGACATACCTCGTACCTTGTGGGATGTTCCACAATAAAACCGGATGAAATCCAATGTGGTTTTTATAGATATTTTTTATGCATCCCACCCCCCCCCCCCCCCATGCACTGAGAAAATGTTTGTTATAATTTTCAATATTCGTGCAACCGATTAGCAAACTTAATGTAGGTCAGACCAAGGCTTCTGGCGGGAATTGAACCCACGACTCCTGCACTAGTAATCCAAGCACAAACTCGGCTACCGGGGCGCCCCCAACTTAATGTAAAGGTGATTAATTTTCCAATATTTTAAGGGAGCATTTCCCTTGGTGACAAAAATGTTTATCTCCTAGTCCGAATGAGGTCCAAGTAGCAGTGACCCGGCCAGAGAACAACAAGGCAGCAGGAGCCGACGGGTTACCCTCTGAACTATTTAAGACCGGAGGCGACACGCTGATAAGGCGTATGCATCAGCTTATCGGCGCAATCTGGCTAGAATAACGTATACCTGTTGATTGGAACCTCAGCATACTATGTCCCGTACACAAGAAAGGAGACAAGACGGAATGTGCCAACTACAGAGGAATAAGTCTGCTACCCAGCGCATACAAGATACTCTCGAGTGTACTGTGTGAAAGATTAAAACCTAAAGTCAATGAGATAATTGGGCCCTATCAATACAGCTTAAGACCTGGTAAATCCACCCTAGACCAGATATTCACACTGCGCCAAATCCTGGAAAAGACCCGAAAAGGACAAATCAACACCTACCATCTCTTTGTTGACTACAAAGCCGCCTTCGATAGTCCTTTACTATCAAAGATATTTCAAGCCATGTTTGAGTTTGGTATCCCTGCAAAATAAATAAGACTCTGCAGGATGACACTTGCTGATACGCGTTCCTCAGTAAGAATAGGAAAGAATCTCTCCGAACCATTTAATACCAAACGAGGTTTCAGACAAGGAGACAGCCTATCGTGTGATCTCTTTAATATCCTGCTGGAGAAGATTATACGAGATGCAGATGTGAATAGATATGGCACACTACTCACAAGAGAACACATGCTACTCGCCTATGCCGACGACATCGATATCATAGGTCGGTCACCGGAAGTAGTAACTGCAGCCTTTGAAATAAACGAAAGAGAGTCAGTGAAAATGGGTCTGACAGTAAATGAAGATAAGAGGAAATGGATGGTTTCAACTCCCAAAAAGCCTTGCGCAACCGAGCAGACAAAGAAAATGTAGAAAGTTGGGAACCACAACTTTGAGACAGTCAGTAACTTTATCTACCTCGGCACCACCGTAACCAAAACGAAACGAACGAAACGAAACGTTTTGAGATAAAGCGAAGAATAGTACTGGCAAACAGATGCTACTTTGGACTAAGTAAACAGTTTAGAAACAAGGCCACCTCTCGACAGACGAAGTTTAGACTATAGAAGACACTGATACTACCCGTGTTGTTATATGGTTCTGAAGCATGGGTACTTGTGAAAGCAATTGAGGCAGTGTATGGAGTATTTGAGAGAAAGACTCTTCGTAAAATATATGAACCAGTTTGCGATAATGGAAAATAAAGCCGACTTATTAACCATGACCTGTATGACGACGATAGCTTAGTTACACGCATTAATATACAACGGCTGCGTTGGCTAGGTCATGTTGTCAGAATGGATGAAGAAGCTCCAGCAAAGAAGTCTTTTAACCGCAAACAAGGTGGTACTCGCAAACCGGGACGACCAAAAGCCCGATGGAAAGATCAAGTTGTGGGAGACACCTCGAAACTTGGTGTCAGAGATTTTAGAATTAGCGCAGAAGATCGAGGCGCTTGGAACGCTATCCTACGTTCGGCTAGTGGAACAAATATTCTGTCATAGCCAATTAAAGTAAGAGACAAAAAGCTCAAATTAAGGTCAAAATATCGTTGGAAGTAAGGAAATTGACCTTGGGACAAGACAACAATGAACCGTAGTTAAAGACGCCACATTGCCTTACAATAGGATCGTCTTTAAATGTCTAATTTTTATACCCACCACCGGAGCATAGGGGTATATTCATTTTGTCATTCCATGTGCAACACAGCATTTTCGACGCTATAAAGTACATATATTCATGATCGTCGTACAAATCTAAGACGATCTAGCCATATTCTGTCCGTCTGTCTGTTGAAATCACGCTACAGTCTTTAAAAATAGAGGTATTGAGCTGAAACTTTGCACAGATTCAAGGTCAAGTTCGAAGACAGCTTATATTGGACTATATCTTGATATAGCCCCCATATGGACCGATCCGCCGATTTAGGGTCTTAGCCCCATAAAAGCCACATTTATTATCCGATTTTGATGAAATTTGGTATAGTGAGTTGTGTTAGGCCCTTCTCCAATTTGGCCCAAATTTGGATATAGCTGTCATATAGACCGATCCGTCGATTTAGGGCCTTAGGCCCATAAAAGCCACAATTATTATCCGATTTTGCTACATTTGGGACAGTGAGTTGTGTTAGGCCACTAGACATTTTCCTTCGATTTGGCCCAGATCGGTCCAGATTTGGATATAGCTGTCATATAGACCGATCTGTCGATTTAAGGTTTTGGGTCCATAAAAGGCTCATTTATTGTTCGATTTCGCCGAAATTTGGGACAGTGAGTTGTATTAGGCGCTTCGACATCTCTCTTCACTTTGGCCCAGATCGGTTTAGGTTTGGATAAAGCTGCCATATAGACCGATCTCCTGATTTTAAGTTTTGACACATTTCCGATTTCGCTAAAATTTTACACAGTGACTAATGTTAGGCTTTTCGACATCCTTGTCGTATATGGTTCAGATCGGTCCATATTTGGATATGGCTACCAAATAGACCAATATTTTGTTCTACAAAATTGAACAATGACTTGTCCTTATTGGTCCAAATCGGACCATATTTCGATATAGTTACTATGGGGGCATAAATTATGCACTTTTCAGCGGATTATGACGTAAGGTGGTTTACATGTATGTCCGAGGTGGTGGGTATCCATAGTTCCGTCCGGCCGAACCTAATGCCTTTTTACTTGTTAGAAGATCGGTTTAAATGGCAGCTCAATTGGGTTATTTATCCAATTGGATCATACGTGGCACCGTTAATGGAAAAGGCAGAAAATATCGCGTTTAAAAATTCTGCCCAATCGTATAAAAATTGCGACCGATAAAGGATTTAGAAATCAAATCCGAGGATGGGTGTAAATGGAAAGTACATCAAATCACGGAGCGATTTGGCTCATTTACAATCCGAACCGACCTACTTTTATAAGAAGTATTTGTGCAAAATTTCCATCACCTACCGCGAGTAATTATTTGTCCTTATTTATAGGTGATCAATTTTCCAATATTTTAAGGAAACGTTTAATTTGATGCAAGTTTTCTTATTAGATATTAAGGATTTTTTATTTTCAATAGTAGTTTATTAGAAGGTTAGGAAATTGACTTAGGGGAAATGCAATGCTGAACCTTTATTACAGAAAAAAAATTGTCGCACAAAAGAAGCGTCTTTAATTTTGAAAAATTAAAAATTAATATAAAACCAGAAAGGAAAGGCAAAAGTCGGGCGGTGCCGACTATATAATACCCTACACCTACCCTATATGTAAATCTGAATCAATTTTTATGGAATTTTGCACACACATATGAGGACGTTGAATAAAACACTCCATACCAAATTTTGTGAAGATCATATAAAATTCCATATCGGATGAAAGTTATATATTATGGGAGCTATATCTAAATCTGGACCAATTTTTATGAAATTTTGCGCACATATGAAGACGTTGAATAAAACATCTCATGCAAAATTTTGCAAAGATTGAGGCTTCTACAGCCTTAAATGGCCATATCGGATGAAAGATATATATGGGCGCTATATCTAAATCTTTTCGGGGAAGGGGCAGTACCCCATTTGGATATCAGATAGTCACGAAATAATTGCTGTTTTGGGTATGGGGTAGACCCCAGGAGTTGGTCCCTAAAATGGGTATAAATTTCGTGTTCTACTCCTCAATACCTTTCATTTAAGCACCACATTGTCATGGTCGGTAAATATGTCCGAGCTAGGAGTGTTTAGGGGTGCTGAAAATATGTCAGCATCGTGCTTTGCTCTCAAATACCATTTATTCGAACTCCGTATTGCCATTAGCCTCAAAATTAGATATCCAATTTGTGTTCTTTCATTTAAACCCCTTATTGGAAAAGTCTGCAAATATGTCCGGTTTGGGGTATAGGCCTTATCAACTATCAATATCAGGCTCCACTCTCTTTAATACCCAAATATGTCATGGGGAGCAAATACTCCTCAATGGTGGGGAGGGGGGGTGTTATGGGGGTTGGACGTCCCCCAGACAGTTGGTCCCGAATGTTGATATCAGATTGGTGGTCTACTCCCAAATACATTGCATTTTCATAACTAAAATTTATTTTTTAAGGAAAATGTATATTATATTTTATTTTAGGAAAACATACAAAATGTCAGTAACATTTTCTATACAAACGAAATTTCGGTAATACGAGTTTCCCCTTTAAATATAAAATGTCTGTGAAATTTTTTCCAAAAACCCAATTTTGAAATGTTTCTGCATTTTCCAATGTTTGATGGTATTACCCATATGTACAGGTTTCCCCTTGTCTTATTGAAAATTCAGTTACCCGTTTGTTTAGACCAAAGCCAAATAGTTTATCAATTCTACTTTAAAGTAGAAAGTACAAACCATCCAAAGACCACTGGCACTAAACCCATGTTAACCCCATCATGTTATTAGATTCTCATTTTCATGGCATTCGGAGTATTTTTAAAACTTTGTTCAAACCTCAAAATCAATTTACTTTAGGTTGTGTAATTTAATAGGGATTTGTAAGCAAAATACTTCAAATTCACAAGCAACAAGGCAAGAAAATCTATACATATACATATTTGTGTATATCACATACATACTGTGTGATTTTTTTTTCTATTTGATGGTTTTAAGAGACAATGACCTTAGAAAAAATTTAAATAAATTGAAAAAAAAAAAAGATTACAAGAACTCAAAATTGTTTGATGGGTTGATTTTGACAACCATACATACAGAGTACTAAATTTTATTGCAAAGTACAATAATTAGCAATATTTGATCCTTCGACAGGCTGTTTACTGCAAACATTTCTCAGTATTATTGACATTGTCTCGTAAACCGGAACGTTTCGTTCAAAAAATTATAAACAATTAAAAAGGCATTAAGTTCGTCCGGGCCGAACTTTGGATACCAATCACCTCGGGTATATATGTAAACCCCCTTTCATCACAATCCGGTGAAAATTGGATAACATATGCACCCCAATTCGGCACAGACATTGAGTGGTCTAATAAATATAAGCCACTGTTGAAATTAGTATTTCAAATTTCAACCAAATTGGGTAATAAATAAGGCTTTTATGGGCTTCAGACCCTTTATCGGCAGATCGGTCTATATGACAGCTATATCTAAATACAGTCCGATCTAATCCATATTTGGAGCCTATGTTGGGAGGCGAAAAACTACTTACTGTTCCAAATTTCAGCGAAATCGGTAACAAAATAAAGCTTTTATGAGCTTCAGACCCCTTATCTGGAAATCGGTCTATATGGCAACTATATCTAAATATAGTCTGATGTGATCGATATTTAGATCAGATGTTTGGAGGAATAACCCATTGTTTCAAATCTCAGCAAAATCGGGTAATAAATAGAGATTTTATGGGCTTCAGATCCTTTATCTGCAGATCGGTCTATATGACAGCTATATATAAAAATAGTCCGATCTCAACCATATTTGGGTATAATGTTGGAAGGCGTAAAACTACTCACTGTTTCAAATTTTAGCGATATCGAGTAATAAATAAAGCTTTTATGCATTTCAGACCCTTTATCGGCAGATCGGTGTATATGGCAGCTATATATAAATATAGTCCGATCTGAACCACATTTCAGGTGTCGGATATTCGGATAATCTGATAAAAATTAAGGCATTTATTGGCATTAGACCCTTTATCGGCAGATCGGTCTATATATCAGCCCGTTCAAGATCATAATCAGCGTGCATCAAAAAGACGTATCTGTGCCAAATTTCAGCACAATATCTCAATTTTTGAGGTCTGCAGAGTGATTACAACAGACGGACGGACAGACACACGGACATCGTTAAATCGTCTTAGAATTTTACGACGATCCGAAATATATATGTACTTTTTAGGTTCGGAAATTGATATTTCGGTGTGTTGCAAACGGTGGTGTGTATAAAAATATCTACGATTCGGAAAAAGCCATCATTTAGTCGGAGAATAGCCTACTTGGTATTCAAAATAGAAATCGATTTGGATCATCGTTGCCAAAGTTGTGTGGGGTGGGCTAATAACCCCGAAACACACCGCGAAAACAGGTTCAAATTAGGATATAGCTCCCATATATAGATACCACCTTATTGACAATTGTTGGCCAGAAATGACTACAGGATGAAAATTGAACTACAAATGCAAAGTACGAAGCAGGTTTCGGTCAACATTCCAAAAAAAAAAAATTAAAGTCGAATTTCTCCGAATCTAGTGGAGATATTGTAGACCTCACTTTTTGTATCCAGCAAAAAAAAATGGAAATCGGACCAATATCGAAGATTTGGCAGCCCCAACAAATATTCGAAATCACGAAGTCATCCATCGAGAGGAGCCCGGACAACTTAGGGCCTTACATACGATCTAACTAACACCTCAGCTGTAACCATTTCAAATTTCAAAGAGATATCTCTACCCGTTCTCACACGCCATATCTTTTACTATTTTTTTTTCGATTTTCTCCCACTGTGTGGCGTAAATTGTGTTAAATTCAAGCTTCAACGCTATCAGTGTTACTATAACAATTTATGGTGCGATACACAAACAATTTGTTCACTTTCAGGTGCTTGAGTTCGCCAACAATAGCCGGTAGTGATTGTCGTGCCATATATAACGCAATCACACTACCACGCTTGAACCCCATCACAAATAACTTTCTCGTTAGATGAACTCAGAAGCAAGAGGCTGTCAATTAAAACAAGTAAAGGCGCACTAAGTTCGGCCGGGCCGAATCTTATATACCCTCCACCATGGATCAAATTTGTCAAGTTCTTTTCCCGGTATCTCAATTGTGCTGTTTCAGGCTGTAGACCGATTCAGACCATATTTGACACATATGTTGAAAGTCTGGGAGAAGCCGATGTACAAAATTTCACCCAAATCAGATAATAATTGCGGCCTATAGGGGCTCAAGAAGTCAAGATCTCAGATCGGTTCATATGGCAGCTATATCAGGTTATGGATCAATTTCAACCATACTTGGCACAGTTGTTGGAAATCATAACAAGACACTTCATGTAAATTTTCAGCGTGATATCGACAGACAGACGGACGGACATGGCTAGATCGACATAAAATGTCATGACGGTCAAGAATGACGATCGAGGAATTACAAACAGAAGGACGAAATAAGTATATCCCCATCCTATGGTGGAGGGTATAATTACTGCAAGTCGGACGAACGCATATGATCTGATTTTTTCCAATTTCAATAGGCTTCGTCTCTAGGCCAAAAAACGTGGCTGTACTAAAATTGAAACGATCGGATGAAACCTGCAACCTGTAGTTTGCACACAAATTAACGTGGACAGACAGTCAGGCGGACATAGCTTAATCGAATCAGCAAGTTATTCTGAGTCGATCGGTATACTTATCAATGGATCTATCTCTCTTCCTCTTGGGTGTTACAAACAAATGCACTAAGTTATAATACCCTCTACCACAGTAGTGGTGTAGGATACAAAAAAGGACAGTCGGACAAACGGTACAGAAGGAAAACAGGAACAGACGGACAAAGGTTGCAGAAAGACAACACGGAGATGGCTAAATCGTATTAGGATGCATCTTTACCGACGGTTAGAGTTGGTGTTTGTGGGGGTAGGTGCCTCAGACACCAAGGAATACATTTTTGTATTAGCATTGGACTCTACCTTTAAGTAGCTTTAATTTTATATCCATATTTTCCCAATAGGTAAATTTGTCCTGCTGAGGGGTTTTTGGTGGTCAAACACCAAATCTAATCAGTGCACATCTCCGTTCGGATGGGTTTTGGGATGGGGCGTCCCCCCCGATTATTTGACCCCCACATTTTTTTTCGGTGCGCGAATCTCTGAGATCTGGCGTTTTTTTAAATTGGGGTATGGGGGAGGGCCCGTCCCCCCTTTGGATATCAAGAAATGTAGTATCCTATTTTCACCGGGGGCCCAATTTCTACCATCTGTGAAAATTTCATGAAAATGGGTTCAGCCGTTTTTGAGTCTATACGGAACAGACAAACAAACTAACAAACAAAGCTCAACAATTTAATTTTCATATAATAGATGAGGTTCGACAAAAACGTAACGTAAGAGATAGGCTTTGTCCCCCTCTACAATTATCATGAATATATTATACCACTCACATAAATGGATCAAAATTAGTAGATTTATTTTCGCTTTCCTATACCTGATTACTTGTGGTGTAACTGTGGTACATAACTCTTATTTATCATATTTTATGGAATTTCATTTAAATTTTGGCTTTTGAGATTGTTTAGCAATTCTTCGAAATAATATTTAGCAATCCTATTCTATGTTGCTTTCAGAGAATTCGTATTAATTGGAGCAACCAAAGGATAAGTCGAAAATTCCCTGAAATTATATTGCCATTCTGATTAAGAATATTCTCCCTCTCCTTTTCCCCGAAACATACCTAACCAGGCCCACAAGCAATGGTCTATAGAATAGATTTAAAATGGCAACGTAACTAAAGCTCGACATAACCACCGATGCCACCCATCCATCTCTTCCCTTGCATCTAACGAAATCAGACACTAAGTCATGGCTGGTTTTAGCGAAACAAATTAAAAAACACACAGCGATAAAATTGGATCTGGTTTTTATAGTTTTGCGCTAACAAATAAAAACAAGTAAAAGCGTGCTAAGTTCGGCCGGGCCGAATCTTATATACCCTCCACCATGGATCGCATTTGTCGAGTTCTTTTCCCGGCATCTTTTCTTAGGCAAAAAAGGATATAAGAAAAGAGTTGCTCTGCTATTAAAACGATATCAAGATATGGTCCGGTTCGGACCACAATTAAATTACATGTTGGAGACTTGTGTAAAATTTCAGCCAATTCGTATAAGAATTGGGCCCATTGGGGCTCACAAAGTAAAATAGAGAGAACGATTTATATGGAATCTGTATCGGGCTATAGATCGATTCAGACCATAATAAACACGTTTGTTGATGGTCATGAGAGGATCCGTCGTACAAAATTTCAGGCATATCGGATAATAATTGCCACCTCTAGGGGTCAATAAGTCAAGATCCCAGATCGGTTTATTGGCAGCTATATCAGGTTATGAACCGATTTGAACCTTATTTGACACAGTTGTTGAAAGTAAAAATAAAATACGTCATGCAAAATTTCAGCCAAATCGGTTAGGAATTGCGCCCTCTAAAAGCTCAAGAAGTCAAATCCCCAGATCTGTTTATATGACAGCTATATCAGGTTATGGACCGATTTCAACCATACTTGGCACAGTTGTTGGATATCATAAGGAAATACTTCGTGCAAAAATTTATTCAAATCGGATAAGAATTGTGCCCTCTAGAGGCTCAAGAAGTCAAGACCCAAGATCGGTTTATATGGCAGCTATATCAGGTTATGAACCGATTTAAACCATACTTGGCACAGTTGTTGGGTATCATAACAAAACACGTCGTGCGAAATTCCATTCCATTCGGATGAGAATTGCGCCCTCTAGAGGCTCAAGAAGTCAAGACCCAAGATCGGTTTATATGGCAGCTATATCAGGTTATAAACCGATTTGAACCATACTTGGCACAGTTATTGGATATCATAACAAAACACGTCGTGCAAAATTTCATTTCAATCGGATAAGAATTGCGCACTCTAGAGGCTCAAGAAGTCAAGACCCAAGATCGGTTTATATGGCAGCTATATCAGGTTATAAACCGATTTGAACCATACTTGGCACAGTTATTGGATATCATAACAAAACACGTCGTGCAAAATTTCATTTCAATCGGATAAGAATTGCGCCCTCTAGAGGCTCAAGAAGTCAAGAGCCAAGATCGGTTTATATGGCAGCTATATCAGATTATGAACCGATTTGAACTATACTTGGCGCAGTTGTTGGATATCATAACAAAACACGTCGTGCAAAATTTCGTTCTGATCGGATAAGAATTGCGCACGCTAGAGGCTCAAGAAGTCAAGACCCAAGATCGGTTTATATGGCAGCTATATCAGGTTATAGACCGATTTGAACTATACTTGGCGCAGTTGTTGGATATCATAACAAAACACGTCGTGCAAAATTTCATTCCAATCGGATAAGAATTGCGCACTCTAGAGGCTCAAGAAGTCAAGACCCAAGATCGGTTTATATGGCAGCTATATCAAAACATGGACCGATATGGCCCATTTACAATACCAACCGACCTACACTAATAAGAAGTATTTGTGCAAAATTTCAAGCGGCTAGCTTTACTCCTTCGGAAGTTAGCGTGCTTTCGACAGACAGACGGACGGACGGACAGACGGACGGACATGGCTAGATCGAAATAAAATGTCACGACGATCAAGAATATATATACTTTATGGGGTCTCAGACGAATATTTCGAGTAGTTACAAACAGAATGACGAAATTAGTATACCCCCCATCTTATGGTGGAGGGTATAAAAGAAAGAAAATCTCCATGCTCACAGATTTTATTTGTTTGTAGGAGGGGCCAAGGCCACCCACACCTTTGTATGTACCACTTAAAAGCTAAACGTAGAAAAAACAGCCCAGTGACTATGTATTTGTTAATGCTGTTCTCTTTGTATCACAGCATAGTTTGGTTTTAGTCATTGTTGTGATGTTAGTAAAAAAAAACTGTTGTTGTCGCTTCAGTGTGCAGAAGAGGGAGAGAAGAGCAGGTTTATAAGAGATTGCTGCATTTGTTTTATTGACATAAAAGTAAATACACCTACAAACCACCTCTACAAGCAATCTGCAGGAAGGTAGAACAAGAAAAAAAAAAACGAATGCCGCTGTAAATGCATTTTAAGCTTTTGATGGGATTTTAAATCACGTTAGACAATGATTTGCGCTGTTTTAAGGACTTTTCGTTTTTTTTTCAGTTGTTTGGCTTACATGGAAATTCAAAAGGAAATCTCTCAATGCTATGTTCGCCAGTTAGCTATGTGGGGATTTATCATATCTACAATATATGGAGATAGAGGTATACCATGGGCAGATATGTAGGCCATTTTCGACTGAGGATGGGAGTTATTCTCTACACAAAGCTATGCAAAAATACTGTCATCATGTGCCAACTTTTAGGCAAAGTCAGTTCTTACACATACACTTTGTGAGGAAAAAAGCTGATTTTGCTGTTTTTAAAAAATCTTTAAGGGAACCGACTTGATACACAATTTGCGGGTTAAAATCGTGTATACTTTGACAAAGAGTTTAAAACCCTTGTAATTAGCTCATTTTGCCTTGTTTTGTGCGCACTGGACAGTTCCCATAATCGAATTTGATTTAAGGAAAGGCCACAAGTTGGTAGATGGGCTTAAATGGAGCCTATATCTATTTGGGCCTGAGTGGTATGGGTTGCCCAAAAAGTAATTGCGGATTTTTTAAAAGAAAGTTAATGCATTTTTAATAAAATTTAGAATGAACTTTAATCAAATATACTTTTTTTTACACTTTTTTTCCAAAGCAAGCTAAAAGTAACAGCTGATAACTGACAGAAGAAAGAATGCAATTACAGAGTCACGAGCTGTGAAAAAAATTTGTCAACGCCGACTATATGAAAAATCCGCAACTTTTGGGCAACGTAATATTTGGTATGGGTATAACCAGATGATTTGTGGAGAATATTCAGGGACCTGAAAGGTCAGCGAGACTAGCGGTGATACATCAAGATTGTACACCTCTGCCTACGAACTTTTGCTAAGGCTTCGAAAGGTGAAAGTACAATTTCTTGATTGCAATAAACCTCACAAATACTCACAGGCAGACAGTCGGACATAGCTTGGCTAAATCGAAAGTTTTACACCTCGCTCCTACAAAATTTTATACAAGCTTCGAAATGCGAAAGAACTTAACAAGAACAATTCTCTTTCATGCACTGACAGACAGACAGACAGACGGGTGAACTAATGAACGGGCACACATTGCAAAATTTATCCATGAACATTCCATTAAGGAACAGGGGAAAATTCTCAATAAGTGCTGTCCGATTTAAATTTAAGCTCAATGATAAGAGACCTTCTTTTTAACACCTCGAAATATTGATCTTGGACCCCATAAAGTATATATATTCTTGATCATCTCGAAATTCTGGTTCGAACTAGCCCTGTCCGTTAGTCCGTCCGTCTGTCGAAATCACGATAGAGGTCGCACGCGTACTGCAAGTTGCTTGAAATTTTGCACAGATACTTAATATTGATGTATGTCGTTGGGAAGTGCCAATGGGCTATATCGGTTCAGATTTGGATAAAGCTCCCATATAAACCGATCTCCCGATTTGTCTTCTTGATCCCCTGGAAGCTGTAGTTTTTGTAGTGTTCTGCTAAAACTTCAAACAACTGTGCCAATTACGGTTCGAATCGGTCTATAACCTTATTTAGCTCCTAATAAACCGATCTCCCGATTTGACTTCTTGAGCTCTTACAAGTCCCAATTTTTGTCCGATTCGGCAGAAATTTTGCATGCGGTGTTCCGTTATGACTTCCAACAAAAACAACTGTGCCAACTGCCGATTTGACTTTCTGTGCCCCTGGAAGCCTCAATTTTCACCCAATTTTGTGGAATTTTTGCACATAGTGTTCTGGTATGACTTCCAACAACTGTGCTAAATACGGTCCAAATCGGTCTTAACCCTAATATAGCTGCCATATAACCCGATCTCCCGATTTGACCCCTTGAGTTCTTTCAAGCCGTAATTTTTGTGCGATTTGTCTGAAAGTTTGCATGCGGTGTTCTGTTATGACTTCCAACAACTGTGGCAAGTACGGTCCCAATCAGTCTATAACCTGGTGTAGCTCCCATATAAACCTGTATCTTAATTATTCCCGTTCGGTTTTGCTGGTTTGACAGAAGTTTGGATATGTTCTACATATCCAAATTATGCTCTTCAGCTAAATTTATTTTGTATAAAATTTAGCAAAATCCATGGTAGTGGGTTCCCAAGATTCGGCCCAGCCGAACTTGGCAGGTTTAACTTGTTGCTCATTCTTTTCTTCTCCTTCTCCTTTTTCTTCTTTTCTTCTCCCCAAAGAGATGTCGCACAGCGACATGGCATCGTTTTTACATGGCATAGTACCTCACAAATGTCCTCAACATTAGAAGGGGATAAACACCGTTTATAATTTTTTTGATGCCCTCGCCAGGATTCGAACTCGGTTCTTTCGTTCAGCGTTAGAGGCGGACATGCTAACCTCTAACCTCTGCCTCCAGATGGACACACATATAGTTTACCTAAACTTGATTATTCTCTTGAGGTCACAATCGTCCAATGCTCGATGCCAATCTAAACATCCATAGATGAAAACCGGCCGAACCACCACACAGTGGGATAGAATCGAAAAATATCTAGTAAAAAATATGCCTTTTGAGAAGGGATAAAGATAACTCTTTGAGATTTGAAACGGTTAGAGTTGAGGTGTTATCGAGATCATCTGCGACATGGGTGGTCCAAGTGTTTTTTGACAGGGCCCTAAAATTGTCACCTTATTTGTGGTTCGATCTTCACGCAATTCGGACTCGGCTATAAAAAGGACAAATCTTATAATAGCGCTTAAAACTTGTATTGGTCATCACTAATTGATATGTGAGAAATTTGCTCCTTGTTCTTTTATGGAATGTTTGTGGGGAAATTTGCAATTTTCCACAGCAGTGGCATAGGGTAGAGAAATTTTGATGGCGGCGTGCTTTCGACAAACCGGAATGACGATGTTAGTTTACTCTCATCCTATCGTGGAGGGTATACACTACACCATAGGATGAGGGTATACTTACATTGTCATTCTGGTCCCTCGTTTGTCGAAGGCAAGCAACCTTTCGAAGGATTAGAGTTAGGTGGTTGAAATGTTGCACAATATTACTTAGCACAGGTTGGTTGGGATTTTAAATGTGCCGATATCTCTATTTGACTGCTTTTACCTCTAGAGAGCGCAGTTATTATCCGATTTGGCTGACATTTTGATGCGAAATAACTTCTGTTATGATCTTCAACTACGGTTTAAATATATTTACGATTTAAAGCCTGATATAGCTTCCATATGAACCGATCTCCCTGTTGCACTTCTTTAGCCTCTAGAGGACGCAGATCTGTCTGATTTTGCACAATGACTTCATCTATGGCAAATATGGACTATGGATATCCTATAACCTTATATAGCTCCCTTATAAACCGCTATCCAGATTGTACTTCTTTAAACCCTAAAAGGCTACCCTAAAGTGCACATGCGGAAAAGTTCTTCTTTTTTTATACCCGCCACCATTGGAGGCCACCGCAGCGCAGAGGTTAGCATGCCCGCCTTTGACTCTGAATTGGTGGTTAAAAATCGTGGCGGTGACATCAGAAAAAAAAATTTTCAGCGGTGATTATGGCCGATTTGGCTGAAACTGTGACTTATAAAGAGTTCTCTGGACCTGAATCAAGTATGATCCAGACCAGCCCATATTTGCATATAACTATGGAATTAGTAGTAGAGTTAAAATAAAATTGGATGATTAATTTTTCCATGGCGTTGGCCATCCAAACATGGGCACGGCCGAACTTAATACTTTTTTACATGTTTGTTTTTTGTTTTCACACAAATTGATATACCACATTCGTATTCTACTCACCAATAACTTTCATTTGAGTCACATATTGCCTATATGGCCAATATGGCTGTTTAAGCAGGGGTTTATGGTTGGGACGGCTTCCTTGATACTTGGACCTAAATTTTTAAAATCAAATTCGTACTCTACTCCAAAATACCTTTCATTAGAGTCCCATATTGTCCCGATCAGTCTAATTTATTTTTTGGGCGGTGCTTTTGTGATACGGGGGAGAGTCCGCTTTTGCAATTTCCATGTGTCTGTCCGTCCGTCTGTTAAATCACACTACAGCCTTCAAAAATTAAGATATTGAGCTAAAATTTGGCACAGATCCGTACAATAAGAACTATATTAGAACTTCAACAAAGTAAATATATTAGAACTTCAACAAAGTAAAAAGCACGTTTTCGCGCTAACATTCCTAAAATAGGAATTTGGAGCTCGGGCCTGATATCTCGCCGATCTGCCGATTTAGGGTCTTAAGCCCATAAAAGCCACATTTTTTACCCGATTTCGCTGAAATTTGAAATCGTGAGTTGCTTTGAGCATCCCTTCATCCGACCAGCATATAGTCCGATCTTCCAATTAGGGGTCTTAATCTCATAATAAGCGGACTTGTTATGTGATTTAGCTAAAACTGAGACTGTGTGACTCGGGACCCGAATCAAATACGATCCAGACCGTCCCATATTTAGATATAACTAAGAATATGGTAGTGGAGTTATAATCAAATAGGATGATTAATTATCCACCGTAGCGCAGAGGTTAGCATGTCCGCCTATGACGCTGAACGCCTGGGTTCGAATCCTGGCGAGACCATCAGAAAAAATTTTCAGCGGTAGTTTTCCCCTCCTAATGCTGGCAACATTTGTGAGGTACTATGCCATGTAAAACTTCTCTCCAAAGAGGTGTCGCACTGCGGCACGCCGTTCGGACTCGGCTATATAAAGAAGGCCCCTTATCATTGAGCTGAAAACTTAAATCGCACTGCACTCATTGATATGTGAGAAGTTTGCCCCTGTTCCTTAGTGGAATATTCATGGGCAAAATTTGCATTTGCAATTAATTCATGGTGTTGGGTATGCAAAGTTCGGCACGTCTGAACTTTACACGTTTTTACTTGTTTTAAATTTCTCTCTTTTTTCCAAATTTTGCTCCTTGCTAAAAAGAGAACAACTCAAACTTATTGTAATTCCTGCCGATTTCTATTTCCTTTAGTACAAATAGCATTTAAAGTTCTTGAAAAGGTAGACAGACAATGGTTGGAATTGTTCATTCCTCTGTTAGTCTGAGTGTCCGTAAATTGGCTTTTTGACTTTTTTTTGCATTCCTGAAGAGTGTGAGAAAATGGTTTTGATGTTTATCTATTTTTTTTATTTTTCGTCAGAAACTTGCAAAACAAATTCCTTACAAATTGTGTTCATTTACTTAACAATTTCTCTTCGCTTTAAGTCAAACTTTTCCCCCTCTAACAAATTGTTATTGTAGCTGCTGTTGTTGTTTTTGTTGTAGCAACAAAAGAATAGTTGCTGTATATTCATACCCTTTTCTATTTAAGCATACGCCACATCACATGACTAAACAAACATGCATCTTAAGCCAATACATAAGCCAACCAGGCAAATACATGGAAGTTCCGTATCCTTTCTGAGGAATATCTAAAAGTAAACAATGTGCAAGTGCTGCTTCCTACTGGCAAGAAATGGTTGCTTGTTTGTTAAAGAGGAGGTGGAACAACGGGCAGAAGGCAAACAAGCATAGAAACAAATTCCAAAGTCTTTTGCAAGTTGTTGCAGCAACAGTTTGTTCCTTGTCATCCTTCGATGGCAGAAACAATTGCTACTTTGTTCTTTTCCCTTCTCGACAACAGCAGCAAGGGCAACACACAAACACATGCATAGCACATACAAACATGGATTCACATGCACTAAGACAAAAGAGATTTATTGTAAAAGTCATGATAAGAATTTAATTGCCATATAGAATTTTTGTGATAAACATGTTGTAAGTTAGGCATTTTATTCGTGTTGCTTTTATTCGTTTCATTTTTTGTGAAATTCAAAAGTGAAATTTGAATAGGCTCAAGCAAGGTATTGTTTAAACTTACGACTATAAGAAAGAAATTTATAGGGCCATAGCTACACTTCTATACCCATCATTTAGTCATTCACATCGAAATATCAGCTGACATTTGGCACAGATACCACTTTTCGGTGCACGCTGGCTAAGCTGTTGAACGGGTCAAATGGGACCATATTTGAAAATAGCTGCTATATAGACCGATCTGCCGATTAGGGGTCTAATGCCCATAAATGCTTCATTTGTTATCCGATTTCGCTGAAATTCGGAACACAGAGTAGTTTAGGCCTCCCAACATCTGACTTAAATATGGTTCATATCGGACTATATTTAGATATAGCTGCCATATATACCGATCTGCCGATAAAGGGTCTGAAGCCCATAAAAACTTTATTTATTACTCGATTTCGTTGAAATTTGAAATAGTGAGTTGCTTTAAGCATCCCAACCTGCGACATTAGTATGGTTCTGATCGGACAATATTTAGATATAGGTGCCATATAGGCCGATCTCCCGATAAAGGTTCTGAAGCCCATAAAAACTTTATTTTTTATCCGATTTCGCTGAATTTTGAAACAGTGAACTGCTTTAGGCCTCCCAACATCCGACGAAAATATGGTTCAGATCCGACTATATTTAGATATAGGTGTCATATAGACCTATCTGCCGATAAAGGCCCATAAAAACTTTATTTATTATCCGATTTCGCTGAAATTTTAAATAGTGAGTTATTTAAAGCTTCCCTACATCCGATCCAAATTTGAATCAGATCAGACTACACAGATATACCTGTCACATAGACCGAACTTCGAATTTTGGGTCTTAATCCCATAAAAAACGGATTTATTGTCTGGTTTCGCTGAAACTGTTACTTGTATATGAATTAACGGGACCTGAATTAAATATGACCGAAACCAGCCCCTATTTAGATATAACTATGGATACAGTTGTATAGTTATAATAAAATAGGATGGTTATTATATCCTTGGTGGTGGGTATTCAAAGTTCGGCCCTGCCGAAATTAACACGTTTTTACTTATTTTTTTTTTTGGGGTTGTTTTGCGTGTCAGTATAGAAAAATGCCACGTGACGTGTACGTCTCTCGCCTTATGCCAAACTCCGTTATTTCCAACGATTCCTAATGCCAAACTCCGTTATTTTCAACGTTACTGGCTAAAAACCCACCCTGTGTCCCACCTCGGAATCGCTTTCGCTTTACTTGCAGCCGGATCCCATATCTGGTGGTTATTGACACATCAGCGTTGTGTGTGCGTCCAAACCTCCCATTCATAATATACGCCGTTGGGTGCAAGTCCATCTTCTTCCGGCGCAGTACTTGTTTCCCGTATCTCAACACCGCCGCCCAGTTCTTCTCTCTTCCAGCATTCTATAGACTATTGTCCCAGATGAAACATAGCCAATCGCTGTTTCCAGTTCCCTGTTTTTTTCGACCCAACGTTCGCGGTGGGAGAATGAGTGTTCCTCATAGTCTGCTACCTCTAGCTCCTCATAAGTTCACTTACTAGAAGAGTATTTACCCATTCTATGCTAGTATTTCCGGAAGTAGCCATGGCTTGTTTACATCTGCGTAACGTAATAGTTGGCGGCGTTTTGCTACCTATCTCTCCACATCCGTACATCGTGCCCACCTGGCCATTCGTTCACCTTTGTTACCATTTCTCAATAGTTTCCTCTCGTATGGCCCTTTTATGATCTTCTCTATGTGTTGCACTTCGCGGTGTAAATCTGGTAGGTCTATCGGAACGATAGCCTGTAGGTTTATCGGAACCATTGCTGCTATCACATGAGCTGCGGGCTCCGTCAGTGTAGGATGGTATGACAAGCCTAAGGGCCGCCGTTCTCTCTACCAAGAGCAGGGATTTTGCTCGGCATGCTGTCAGCAGTGTCTGGCCTCATATTAGAGTAGAACGCTATCGCATGTCTCCATTAAGAATCTCAATCCCATGGCAGCCGGTTGTAAAGAGTGATTTTTTTGAGGTTAGGATTTTCATGCATTAGTATTTGACAGATCACGTAGGATTTCAGACATGGTGTCAAAGAGAAAGATGCTCAGTATGCTTTGACATTTCATCATGAATAGACTTACTAACGAGCAACGCTTGCAAATCATTGAATTTTATTACCAAAATCAGTGTTCGGTTCGAAATGTGTTCATTCACCGTAACGTTGCGTCCAACAGCATCTTCGAAAAAATACGGTCCAATGATTCCACCAGCGTACAAACCACACCAAACAGTGCATTTTTCGGGATGCATGGGCAGTTCTTGAACGGCTTCTGGTTGCTCTTCACTCCAAATGCGGCAATTTTGCTTATTTACGTAGCCATTCAACCAGAAATGAGCCTCATCGCTGAACAAAATTTGTCAAAATTTGAACACATTTCGAACCGAACACTGATTTTGGTAATAAAATTCAATGATTTGCAAGCGTTGCTCGTTAGTAAGTCTATTCATGATGAAATGTCAAAGCATACTGAGCATCTTTCTCTTTGACACCATGTCTGAAATCCCACGTGATCTGTCAAATACTAATGCATGAAAATCCTAACCTCAAAAAAATCACCCTTTACTTACCGGCTACACCCGAGGGCTATTGCCTCAGTGTATAACACACTGCTACAACAACAACCATTAATAGCCTGCTCTTGCTTGGTATGGGCCTTCCAACGTTTGTCATCAATCGTCAGAGTGGCACCGTTATTCTCATGGCCTTTGTTCTGCGGGACTGCTCTGCATAGATCAGCTTTGTATCCATTTATGATATATCATACATGTATGATTTTATATGGTATATAAATAATAATATTAATTTATAATTTTAAATCTTATAAAAAATAATCATTAAAAAAACTCCATAAAACTAACCATGCTGTTAATCAATATTGCATAATTCCTATTTATACATCTCTCACCTCATTGCAGTTGCCAGGCAATTGTGTATAAACCGCATTAAAAAAATCCTTGATCAAATAATGTCCCTATTACCCCACCCCATCGACATGAACACCGAGTTAGCTATAAGCAGCAGCATTATGTTTTAATGTATTCTAATTTACATATTAATGTAAATATAGTTTAAAATATTAATTATAAATATTTAAATACTCTTCATTAAGTCTATTTACTTTGTGATTTTATTAGCAAATGCTTTGGTAGATATAACCACTAAAAGGTGGGGGGTACACTTATCTAGTTAGTTCGTTTGTAACACCTAGAAATATAATACATCGCTCATGTAGTTGGCGTAACTCATAACTCAAAATCGATTTTGCAAAACATTCATTTTAAGTTTTTAACCTCCCTTTACGTTCAATGAAAAATAGAAAGTTAGGAAAAAAAACTAATTAAGTTCGGTCGGACCGAATCTTATATACCCTCCACCATGAATCGCATTTGTCAAGTTCTTTGCCCGGTATCTCTTTATCGGCAAACAAAGGATAATGGATAAAAATAGCCATGCTATTGAAACCATATTAGGTTATGGACCGATTCGGACCATACTTAGCTTGGATTTTGGAGACCATAGTAGAAGTCATTGTGTAAATCGGATAAGAAATGCACCCTATAGGCGCTCAAGAATTAATGTCGGTAGATTGATATATATGGGAGCTATATTAGGTTATAGACCGATTCAGAGCATATCCGGCACGCATGTTGAAGGTCATAAAAGATGTCGTTGTACTACATTTCATCTAAATCGGATATGAATTGCGCCCTCTATAGGGTGGATGATTGGTTTATATGGGTGCTATATCAGGTTAAGAACTGATTTAGACCATATTTGGGTAGTTATTGGAAGGCGAAAACACACACTTCGTACATAGTTTTAGCCAAATTTGATAATAATAGCGCCCTCTAGCGGCTCAAGTAGTGAAAATCCCATATGTATTTATATATAGCAGCTTTGTCAGGTAATCAACCGATTTGATACATTTGTTAGAAGTTACTACAAAACACTTCATGCAAATTTTCAGCCAAATTGGATAATAATTGCGCCCTCTAGCGGCTCAAGCACCAAGATCCGAAATCGGTTTATATGGGAGTTATATCCGGTTATGAACCGATTTAGACCATTTTTAGCACACTTATTGGATGTCAAAACAACCCACTTCACGCAAAATTTCAGCCAAATCGGATAATAGTTACGTCCTCTAGCGGCTCAAGAAGTAAAGATCCCAGATTGATTTATAAGGAAGTTATAACCGATTTTGACCATACTTGGCACAGTTGTTGAAAGTCAAAATAAAACACCTCATTCAAAGTTTCAGACAAACCGGATAAGAATTGCGCCCTCTATAGGCTCAAAAAAAAAATCAAGAACCTGGATCGGTCTATATTGGAGCTATATCAGGTAATGACCCGATTTTGGCCATAATTGACACGGTTATTTGCAGTTCGAACGAAACACTTCATGCAAAATTAATGCACAATCGGCTAATAATTATGCCCTCTAGTGGCTCGGGAAGTGAAGATCTGATATCGGTTTATATTGGAGCTATATTAGGTTAGGAACGAATTTGGACCATATTTAGCATATTTGCTAAAACTCATAAAAAAAACATCTCATGCAAAGTTTCAGGCACATCGCATTAGAATTACGCCCTCTTTTGGCCTCTTGCTCAAAAAATCAAGATCCTGGATCGGTTAATATGACAGCTATATCAAAGCATTAACCGATATAGCCCATTAACAATCCAAACTATTTAATAGGAAGTTTTCGTGCAAAATTTCAAGCGCCAAGCTTTATTCCTTCGAATGTTAGCGTGCTTTCGACAGATGGGCGGACATGGGCAGATCGTCTTAAGATGTCATATTTGTCTGGAAGGTATATATTTTATGGTATTGCAATTCAATGTTTTCGAGGTATAACAAGGGCAATGACTAGATTAGTATACCGTAATTTTATGGCAAAATTTGCATTTCTTTGCTTTTGTGTATAAAAGCATCCCCAAAGTGATCTATGTCTGGGATTCTAACTAAATGCAAAATTTCACCATCCATTAAGGAATAGGGGATTCTTTTCTCAAATCAATGAGTGCAGTTTTAAGCACAAAGATAAAGGGTCTACTTTTTTATGCCGAATCCAAATGTCGTGCCGCCTAGCGACACCATTAAGTGGCAGTTTTTTAACATGGCAGAATATCTCACAAATGAAGCCAGCAAGGGCATTGCCACTGCTGAACATTTTTTCTGATGTTCGTGCCGGGATTATAACCCTGGCGTTTGGCGTCATAAGCCTACATGCTATCCTCTGCACCACGGTGACCTCCATATGTTGAATTCCGCGCTGCTCACACATTCTTAGTTTTTTTCATTTCTTTCCCCTTAAGCTAGTTCTAGTCTAGTATCGTATCCGCACCCAAGTGCTAGAGTCTGTTTGCTTCGAAAATCGGGCAGTGGAAATGTTCCAATGTCTTCTCATCTTCCCCATATATCCTACACATACTGTACTTAGCTAACCTATTATGCTTAACTGCGCACGAAGTCCTATGCGACCCATTAGGATATTGACAGCCTTGCCGAACTTATTTCTGTTTCCGCTCAGTAACGGCCTTGTCTTCTCAGGATCCGGATCCCCTCATAGAAGTTTCATCATGCTACAGACGGTTCCTCACTCTCGTCTTCTTCGTAAACAGTCATATCTCAGTCTACTCTGGGTTTACATCCAAACCCCTAGGTATGCCATATTGCAAATTTGCCAATGAGCATTCCTTTAACAGGGATAACAGAGGCAAATTTCTCACATCTGAATGAGTGCTGTCCACTTCAAGTTTAAGCTCATTGATAAGGGACTTCTTTTTTTTATCACCGAGTTAAAACTTCTTTGTTGAAAAGTTTATACTTTAGGAGGGGTTAGGTAAGAGTGGCAGTCCTTTACAGACTCACTTGGACAATTTTAGGTCCATTGTGATACCACAGTAGCGACAGAACAAGCTGTTTAGCTTCACACGTACGTTGGCATGTTGTACTTATACCGTTTATTTATTTATTGCGAAAACGCCTCCATGAATTGCGAAAACGACTCTATGAATACAAATACCACATTAACCACGCTCGACAACCCTGTCTATTAGCTGTACCTTTTCCCAATGCATGTGTTTTTGTATAATGGAAGATTTTTTGTATACACATGATTCTGTGCATCTGTTGAAAAGTTGTATTGATGGATTCAAACGCTGGACAACGGCAACGGCCCTAGCGGTTGCTTCGTGTGCCCAGGTTCGAATCTCAGCCGGATTCTACCGAATGTTTTAATTTTCATGTTTTTGCCTGTTAGGGTGAAGATTTTTAAATTTTACCATTTTTGTTTGTTTCTCTTTCGAGATGAGCTCAGTGATCGGAGATTTTTCTTTGCAAATAGAAAAGGAAGGCTAAGAACGCAACACACACCAACCACTATGGGATACGTTTCGTAATTTGGTGGTATTAGGTATAAAGTCTTCAAGGGCCGTACGTTGGTATGATGTACTTATACCGAATTTATTGCGAAAACGCCTCTATGAATACAAATACCACATTAATCACGCTCGACAACCCTATCTATTAACTGTACTGTATCCCAATGCATGTGCTTTTGTGTAATGACAGTTTTTTTGTCTACACAATTACACTACTCCCATGGTATACACATGATTCTGTGCATCTGTTGGAAGTTGTATTGATGGCTACGAACGCTGGACAAGTCGACATTTTTATCAGATGTTGCTGACGGGTTTCAATCCCGGCTATTCAGCTTCATATTCGTACATGCTCTGTTAACCAACTTGTTCCTTCTCCGGATTCCGCAACAATACTAGGAAATAACCTTTGTACCAAGTCATACCCAATTCGTTATAGGGCCACCAAAAAGTCGACTTTGCTTGTATTCCATACCTACTGACCTTTATTTGCTTCCATTACTAATGTGGCCACAATTGTACGTTTTTGTGACGCATTTTTGATTAATATTCATTTAATTTTTTAGCCACGCACCAAATTGCCCATAATTACCGGAGAATTGTTGCATTGTTAGGCCATAGTGCCCCAAGAGAGTGTTGAAAATACGCTTTAGTTAAACTCAAATGAATTCCATTATAAAAACACAAAACTCAACAGAAAATAATTACCTAGGACGCTAGGCTGCAAATAAAGGGTGATTTTTTTGAGGTTAGGATTTTCATGCATTAGTATTTGACAGATCACGTGGGATTTCAGACATGGTGTCAAAGAGAAAGATGCTCAGTATGCTTTGACATTTCATCATGAATAGACTTACTAACGAGCAACGCTTGCAAATCATTGAATTTTATTACCAAAATCAGTGTTCGGTTCGAAATGTGTTCATTCACCGTAACGTTGCGTCCAACAGCATCTTTGAAAAAATACGGTCCAATGATTCCACCAGCGTACAAACCACACCAAACAGCGCATTTTTCGGGATGCATGGGCAGTTCTTGAACGGCTTCTGGTTGCTCTTCACTCCAAATGCGGCAATTTTGCTTATTTACGTAGCCATTCAACCAGAAATGAGCCTCATCGCTGAACAAAATTTGTCAAAATTTGAACACATTTCGAACCGAACACTGATTTTGGTAATAAAATTCAATGATTTGCAAGCGTTGCTCGTTAGTAAGTCTATTCATGATGAAATGTCAAAGCATACTGAGCATCTTTCTCTTTGACACCATGTCTGAAATCCCACGTGATCTGTCAAATACTAATGCATGAAAATCCTAACCTCAAAAAAATCACCCTTTAGTATGAAATCAAAAAAAAAAAAAGAAACAAATACAAAATGTTGTAGAAATTGAGTGACACACTCAAACGCACACACAAAGGCATTTCAATTATTACCTAAATTATTAATGTTTAAATGAGCGCAAATAAAACAATTCCTAACGAGTTTATTATTTGAATAAAGACAAAAAGTGCAACAACAAAAAAGTGAAAATAATAAATAGCAGAAATTTAATATGCTGCCGTTGTAGTTATTGTCCTTATTATTGTTAATAATTTTCGTGGCCATAAACAAAAAAGGCAAAACGTTACTAGCAAAACAAAAAACAACGAATATGGAATTAAGCTAATGACCAATCACATAAGATATGGTAAATGTAAGTCCCCCCATGGACACACACATATATATATTCGAGCCCCACATCAAATTTTAATGGCCAACTCCCACCTCCCTACCATGCCATCTTACCCCTCCACCAAATGATATCCCGTAATGGCTCTTTCATAATCAACTTTGATGAATATCATCTCATCCCTAGTCCTAGTGACTTTACCAAATTTTACGAAAATCTAATCACCTTGGGTACTTTCCACATTTGTCCAACTCTATTATTTTCTCAAAGTGCTCATTTGGGATCAAGTATAGTGTTGGCCTTTATGACCAACTTAATCAACAATAAATGTAATATTATAATGTTTAGCCCCTTTTCCTTTATTGGGTGCAATTAGTGGAAAATTATTTTTGATAAGCCTATTATGGGCATATATTTACAAACGAAAACAAGTAAAAAGGCATTTTATAAATACAAGTCACTGTTGAATTTTGTATTTCAAATTTCAACAAAATCGGGTAATAAATAAACCTTTTGTGAGCTTCAGACGCTTAACCGGCATGTCAATCTATATGACAGCTATACGTAAATGCAGTCCTATTTTCACCATATTTGGGTGGCCTAAAACTACTCACTGTTTTAAATTTCAGCGAAATCGGTTAATAAATAAAGCTTTTTTTAGACCCCTTATCTGGACATCGGTATATATGGCAGCTATATCTATATATAGTCCGATCTGAACCATATTTAGGTCGGATGTTGGGAGGCCTTAACCTACTCACTGTTCCAAATTTCTGCGAAATCGGTTATAAAATAAAGCTTTTATGGGCTTCAGACTCTTTATCGGCAGATCGGTCTATATGGCAGCTATATCTAAATAAAGTCCGATCCGCGGATGACGGGAGACCTAAAACTACCCACTGTTTAAAATTTCAGCGAAATCGGGTGATAAATAGGGCTTTTATGGGCTTCAGACCTCTTATCGGGAGATCGGTCTATATGGCAGTTACATCTAAGTATATATATGTTGTATCAGATGTTGGTACGCTTTGAACTAAAAAAAAACTCTCTGTTTTAAATTTTAGCGAAATTGGTTAAAATATAAAGCTTTTATGGACTTCAGACCCTTTATCCGCAGATCGTTCTGTATGGCAGCAATATCTAAATAAAAACCGATCTGAACCATATTTGGGTCGGATGTTGGGAGGCTAAAAACTGCGGTCTGTTCTTAATTTCGGGGAAATCGGATAAAAAATATCGCTTTTATGGCCTTCAGACCCTTTATCAGGAGATCGGTTTACATCGTAGCTATATCTAAATAAGTTCGATCCGAACCATATTTAGGTCAGATTTCGGAAGGCTTAAAATAACCTACTGTTGCAAATTTCGGCGAAATCGGGTAATAAATAAAACTTTTATGGTCTTCAGACCCTTTATCGGGAGATCCGTCTATATGGACCGATCGGAATCATATTTGTGTCAGTTGTCGGGAGGCCTTAAACTATTCACTGTTTCAAATTTCAGCAAAATCGGATGAAACATAAAGTTTTTATATGCATTAGACCCTTTGTTGGAAAATCGGTCTATATAGCAGCCGTATCCAAATATGGTCCGGTTTGACCCGTTTAAGAACTTAACCAGCGTGCATCCAAAATACGTATCTGTGTCAAATTTCAGCTCGATATCTCAATTTTTGAAGGCTCTAGAGTGATTACAACAGACGGACGGACAGACACACGGACATCGTTCAATCGTCTTAGCATTTTTTGATATTTCGATATGTTGCAAACGGAATGACTAAATGAATATACCCCCTATCCTACGGTGGTGGGTATAAAAATATATACATACATAAATTAATGCCTATAAAACTGAAAATACAAGGACGATGCCATTCTCAAATTGAACAAAAAATACAAATACTTTCTCAGGTCGAAATTTTTACAAAATTTTCTACAAGGACAAAGTTTTTATTAAATTTTCTATAGAGACAAAATTTTCTTTAATGATTTGCTCTAGTGACAAAAGGTAAAATGTCCATGGATTTTCTCTAAACATAACATTTTTATGAAATTTTCTTGAAAATTTTTTTTTTTTTTTTAATTTTTTGCTGCACATCTGATGTATACTTTTGTTTGTTATTTTTCAGGTAAGACGACTTTTATATTAACTTTTATATGGTAGTAAGTATTCAAGAAAAGTAAAGCAAAATTCGGGCTGTGCCGACTATATAATACTCTATACCTACCCTATAGGCGTCTATTAGCCTATACGCACATACAAAAAATTGACCAGCAGGCTTTTTTCAAATGCCTCTAAAGAAACTGGAGGCATTCCAAAGACATACAGGATCACTTTCAAATTTATACGGCGTGTCACTGTCAAAGAGGCATCACCTTTCACTTCCACAATTACCACTCATATTTCCCCTGGGAAAATAATGCCGTCTAAAACACGCTGAAAACAGGTCTCTTTTTCTTCTGTTTTTTTATTTTGATACCCATCACCATAGGATGGGCGTATACTAATCTAGTCATTCTAAGACCTCGAAATATTGATCTACAACCCCATGAAGTATATATATTCTTGATCGTGTCGACATTCTGAGCCGATCTACCCATGTTAGTCCGTCCGTTCGTCTGTCGAAACCATGATAGCGGCTCGAACGCATAAAGCTCGTGTTCTTGAGCCCTTAAAGCCGCAAATTTTTGTTAGATTTAGGTGAAATCAAATATCCAAATCGGTCTACAACCTGATATAGCTCCCATATAAACCGATCTCCCGATTTGACTTCTTGAGACCTTACAAGCCGCAATTTTTATTCGATTTAGCTCAAATTTGGCATGCGGTGTTCTATTATGACTTTCAACAAAGGTGCCATGTACGTTCTGAATCGGTCTATAACCTTATATAGCTCCCATATAAACGGATCTCCCGATTTGACTTCTTGAACCCTTACAAGCCGCAATTTTTGTCTTATTTGGCTAACATTTTGCATGCGGTGTTCTGTTATGACTTTTCAACAATGGGGCCCAATACGATCCGAATCGGTCTATAACCTGACATAGCTCCCAAATAATCCAATCCCCCGATTTAACTTCTTGAGCCCTTACAAACCCCAATTTTTTTCCGATTTTCCTCAAATTTCCCATGCGGTGTTCTGTTATGGTCAGAGATGGTGTGAATTCGGTTTTTTTTTTTTTTGATTTTCGACTGCCAAACAGTTGTAAACGTCGAAAACGTCATGTACTTGAACAAAACGTATAAAAAGTAGTGAACGTTATAAACCTCGAAATTGCTCTGCTTCTTGTTTAGTTTCAACAACATATCATTGTTTTTGATTTGTTGTTGTTGCTGTAGCGCCTATATAAATTTTTAAATTTCAAAAAAAAAATATTTTTAATCTATTTATAATTATTGCTCTGGCTTCCGGAGCAGTTTTGACCACGTTAAGATATTCACAAATGCCGCCAGTATATATTAGTGAGGGAGAATTGCAGTAAAAAGAACTGTTGAGGTTTTCGCACGTTCTGACCTGTGCACTAGTGTTGCCATATTCATAAATTCGCAAATGTTTAAAAAACTTTTCAATTCTGCCGAAATCTAGTTTTTTTGTTTTTTTGGCTAGGTTTATGACATTTTTGACGTATTATACGTCGGAAATAAATGTCAAATACGTCGGAGTTTCCGACAGACCATCTCTGGTTGTGGCTTCCAACAACTGTGCCAAGTACGGTCCAAATCGGTGTATAACCTGCTATAGCTACCATGTAAACCGATCTCCCGATTTGACTTCTTGAGCCACTGGAAGCCTCAGTTTTTGTCCGATTTAGCTAAAATAGTGCACATAGTGTTCGGTTATGATATCCAACAACTGTGCTAAGTACGGTCCAAATCGGTCTATAACCTGATATAGCTCCCATGTAAACGAAATATAATATTTTTTGGATGCATTTAACTAGCATAGTAAAATAGTCGTCATAAGTGCCGAGGTAGATAAAATTGCTGACTATCCCAAAGTTGTAGTTCCCAACTTTCTGCACTTTCTTTATCTGATTGGGTTTACAGGGCCTTGTGGGAGTTGATATCATCCACTTTGTGTAATCTTCATTTACTGCCAAATCCACTCTCGTGGATTCTCTTTCGGTACTTTCAAAGACTGCAATTGCCTTTTCCGGTGACCGACCTGTATTATCGATGTAGTCGTTATAGGCAATTAACATATGTTCTCTTGTGAGTAGTGTGCCATGCCTATTCACACCTGCTTCTCATATAATCTTCTTTAGCTGGATATAAAATGGATCATACGTCAGGCTATGTCCTTGTCTGAAACCTCGTTTGGGGAGCGTGTATGAGTAGGCGTCATCCTGCAATCGTCATCGTATCAGTTTTGTAGGGATACCTAACTCAGACATGGCTTGAAATAGCCTTGAATGTATGGCGGGCTGGCTTGTCGAAGGCGGTATGTAGTCAACGAGCAGATGGTAGGTGTTGATTTGGCCTTCTCGGATCTTTTCAAGGATGTGGCGGAATGTAAATATATATGGCGAGTTATTTTGTTGACTTTAGACTTTAATCTTTCACAAAGTATGCTCGATGGCATATTGTAGGCAATGGAGACGAGACTTATTCCTCAGTAGTTGGCACATACCATATTAACTCCCTTTCTTGTGTTTGGGATATTGTATGCTGAGGGTCCAATAATCGGGTATGCATTCTTCTAGCCAAATTACGCAGACGAGCTGATTCATATGTCTCTTCAGCGTGTCGCCTCCGGTCTTAAACAGTTCAGTCGGCAACGGTTTCTGCTGCCGTATGGATTTCAGCCGGGTTCTGCTGCGTGGACTTCGTTCTGACTACTTGGTAGAGATTCGTGGATACCAGCAGCTGGGAAAAGTGTTCTTTCCACATGCTTAGCACACTATCTGTATCAGTTACCAGATTTCCTTTTTTGTATATGCAGTAGGATGTGCCTGTACCAAAGCAACCGGTTTGATGTTTAATTTTGTGGTAGAATTTTCGGATTTCATTGTGGCTCCTGAACAACTTTTCATTTCCTTCTTCCTCTTGCTGAAGAGACGTTTTTTCTTTTCTCCCTATACCTCTCCTTCGCCTGACGCGTTCCTACTGACTGTAAGGTTGCCCTGTAGACCGCATTCTTGGCTTAAGTAGCTTTTTGGCACTCCTGGTCCTACCATGGGTTCCTTGGGGGAGGCTTTTGATACCCAAGTTGTAGCGACTCCTTCCATTGAGTAGGCAATGACCATTGCACTGCTATACTACCGGGACAAGAAGTGCTTTCTTCAAGCAATTGTGTCAGCCGAGTGGAATATGCCGTTGCCACCTGTAGTGTTTGCAGCTTACCGACGTCCAGCTTCCGTGTGGTGTCAGATCGTTCTTTCCTCGCCACTCTAAGACTTGTGCGAACCTTTGCTGCAACAAGGTAATGATCCGAATCAATGTTCGCCCATCGGATAGGTTGTACATCTAACACGCTGGTTGAATGTTTTCCACTTATCACAACACGATCTCTTTGGTTTCTCTTGTTTTGTTCTGGTGACAGCCCTGAGGACGTGTCAATACTTCGATGTTGGGATCTGGTGCTGCTAACTACCATGTTCTTTGCCGCCGTGAAGTGCATTGGCCTCAATCTGTTATCGGGAGTTTCTTCGTGTAGGCAAAATTTTCCCACTGTTTGGTCAATGATATTTCTCAGAATGTTTTTGGGACACCGGTCATATTCTCTTTCCAGGCGCTCGTAGAGAATATCCTTGGTCTCTTCGTCCCTATCTTCCATCGGAGCATGGGCGCAAATAAGGCAGATGTTGAAAAATTTGGCCTTTATGCGTATTGCGGCTAGCCTCTAATCCACCGGAGTAAACCTGGAAACAAGGTGTTTCGTTCTCCGACTTACCACAAACGTACAGCCTCGTCTCATGGCAGCTATAATACAGGGCATCACCACACTGTGTTGTTGTGGAGCGCTTCCCGAGCCATCGCCCTTTCTACATGACAGTAATATCTGCCCTGTACTCCAATACACCCGCCAGAGGGCACACTCTCTCTGTAAAGAGTGCAGATAATCCAGGTTCAGATACGCAGATCATGGTCCTTTTTATACGCTCCACCATAGGATGGGGACATACTAGTTTCGTCATCCTGTTTGTAATACCTCGAAATATGCGTCTCTATTCTTGATCGTCATGACATTTTAACACGGCTAGATGTTCATCCATCTGTTAATCCGTCCGTCTGTCGAAAGCACGCTTAATTTTGAAGGAGTAAAGCTAGGCGCTTGAAATTTTGCAAAAATACTTTTTAGTATCATTTCGAACAACGGTGCTAAGTATGGAGCAAATCGGTTCATAACCTGATATAGCTGTCATATAAACCGATCTGGGATCTTGGTTTCTTAAGCCTCTAGAGGGCCCAATTCTCATCCGATTTGGCCACTAATTTTGTACCAC